>NC_051134.1:14463262-14763262 GCF_014839805.1 Manduca sexta | reverse complement strand
CTTTTAAATTTCTAGTCGGGCTATCCTTACCATTTTATCCCAATCATAATACTACTTGCGTGATCAGTATAATGTATTCATTTTCATTCTAAGCACTCTGAAACTTATTTATTCTTTGGAACACCTGTAGGTACTCTTAAAATTCGAAATTATTTTGCATGAGTATACCTACGCCCTATGGCGGCAATCAAATAGTGTCAAATGTTATGATTTCGGCGTGGCGGCAACGATTGTTTTAGATTTCAAAAGAAGCCGCCGGCGCGTGTATCATAACCATGTACTTCCGAAAAGCGGCAAATTTCTTTGAGAAGTAAGTACAAAACCTTTGATGCCGCATTATCAAAGTGCCGATGGTTAAAACATAGCTATGCATGCACTCAGTTTGATTGTAATAGATATTTTTTATTCGCTATGTTTATGGAATTAGTCGTAATGCGCATAGGTCCAGTTTTTCATATTCTTTGATACAGTTTTTGCGTCTCATAGAATTCCTAAGCGTACCTACCTATACACCGAACTGTTACACCTAACTACTCAGTGAAATAGCGCTAAGTCCTAGCTGCAAGACGCAAGAGTCTTGCAGGCTATGTCTTGTTCTTGCTCAAGTCTTGCACGGTCAGTCTTGGTCTTGGTCTTGCTAAAAATACGCGGTCTTGTTCTTGGTCTTGGTCTTGCAAAAACGCAAGAACAAGACCAAGACTGCAAGACCAAGACTGAATTTGGGCAACACTACTTTCTTCCTAAAAAAAATTGGCGCAAAAAACATTAATGCGATATAGAATAGTTCTCTTATTGTCACCAAGCGACTTCCAACATATTTGTAAATAAAGTATGTACATATATTGCAGACTATAAGGAAAACATAACGCAGGATAAAACGAAACGTTACATATAAACGTAGATACCGACACAACTCTGGGAAGGGTTTCGATAAAGATTTGTTGGTAAATATGGATGATTTGTTTTGTATACACTGTATATCTTCTTCGTACCTTTTACTTAACGAAGGTCGCTTGCTATTTCTAATAGAGAACATTATTTATCGTTAAATATGTATGTTGCATTATCTGCGAGTGATTTTCTGTGCACTGTGGAAGTTAAATGTTTTCTGTACATGTCAGCCACTGGGGTAATTCAAGCAAATTATATAATGACTTATGTATTAATTCTAAGTCTGAGTTGTAGGACTTGATAACACTTCTCTGATAGTAAATAGTAACGCCAATCAAGCTTGAAATAACAAAGCACATAGCAATATACTGCGTTTTGCTGAAAAAAATGGCTAGAGCGAGAAATAAACTACAAAAATATAGATAAAATACCTTCTTACCTATAATGAAATGAAAAAAGTCATTATTTTAAATTACTTGTACATAACCGTCTCAGCTGTCAAATGGAATTACGGCGCATCGTAACTTCATATGGTGTCGTAAAAAAACTTCGCCTACACACGTTAGTTTCCACTTGGGATTTGCCCGTGCAAAGAATTCCATCGATATAGCAAGCGTACTAACTTGATAATATCGCGTGGCTTATTGTACTGACACTACATCAAAACATAATAACATAGGTTTCGTTTCATAAAGTCACACTTGGTACAGATATAAATCCTCTACGGCGCATAGAGTATTTGTATTTTATATTTATATATTATATCAATACGTCGGAGTACGAGGAGGCTTACAGAAGTGAATTTTTGTTCGTTTTCATTTTGTTCCTGCTAGAGAAAGCGTTTTATGCACAACATCTATATTTAAGTGCGTATGATGATAAAAATAAATCATGACTACATGTTCAATTATTTTATGAAATTTTTGTGAAATGCATCTATAAAAAAAAAAATTATGCGATGTTTTATGTGTCTTGCCAGCACAATCAAGAATATTTTTCGTATATTTGAGTCGAGACTCGCATGAAAATGTATTTTACGTTCAATAATTTATATCATCTTCATTTTATAAATCGTTATTTGGCTTATAAACTAAAAACACGTGTTCATTTTCAAACAAAAGAAAATGATTGCACAATTATTCACACCAGAAATGTTAATCAACACTATTTGATAACATTATCGAAACTACACCAATGCGAATTGCGAATAGAGCTTATTTAAAAATTACCATTACAAAGGTCGTGTTTTTATATGAACTCTATATAATTTTCATATAAAACACTGTGTTATATTAGCATTTAACTATAATCTAGTCTTTACGTTCGATATTATAAAATCCATTAATGAGCAACATTAAATCAACAGACGCTATCCAATAAAAAAATTGCTCGAATCGAACTCTTGAAATGTATTCAAACCCAGTGCACCGGCAATTCGTTTTTCCCTCGTTTTCTTTCAATTGGCGAAGAGGTGCATCTAATGGAAGCCCATTTATGTCGAACCGTGGCTACTCGAGTGCATCCAATACCGTTGTCAGAACTCCGGTGCCTACCGGCTTGCTAAGAAAATACTGGCATATATATCAGGTAGGTCGGAGTCGGCGAACTCGTTTCTTATGATTTTAAGCACGTACATATTCGCCATTTCCTAGTTAGGCCGCGCTTTCAACCAACTTCGGATCTTCTGAGTTGAAATTTATACGGACTTCGACACGAGTTTGTAATAGAAGTTAGTAATGTGTGATCTCTACAATTTCATCTGACTATTGAGGATCAGTTTTGCTTTTAGGTTGTTAAAAAATGTTCATATTTAAAATAATTTAGATAGTTATTTGTAAAACATAGAAGTACCATTGTTTATAAAGAAAAAACATATTAGTCGTCCATACTATACCCGTTCTATTTGAACCAATATAAATCCACAACTTCAAAATCCAAACCAATATAAAACCACTGGTTAAAACAAAAATACTGATATTTAATCATTAAAATAAATATCAAAGAGGGATTATTTTTCATACCGCACACACAAAAATATTAATCACAAGGGAACCACAGGAGCATTATTAACATTATGTAAATACAGGACGGCGTCATCGACCGCAAAATCCACTCATTGATGTTTAATGCGAGCGCATTTTTCATCTGCCTGTGACAAGTCAGAGGAACGATGGGAACCCATATTGTATTAATCAGCGAATCTGGAACTAATCTAAAATACGGGCCGGTACACTGACGAGGCAGGATTTTCTTTTCTATTAAACCTTTCTGTGAGTCAGCATCGCGGCTAATAAGCATTCAGGCGGCCTTCATTAAGCCACGGAGGGGAGGCTATAGATTTTATTCAGCTCCCATAAAGGTAAATTCGTCGTGAAACGCCCGCCGTGATATCCATAAGTAGACTTGCAAGCTCTTTATAGAAAATCGTCGAAAAAATACTTATATGTTAACGCTACTCTTTAGCCTAAGTTTCTAGTTCTATTTACTGCTGAATATGATAAGGATGGGAGTGAAGTCGATGAAGCGTGTTTGCGAGGTATCGATGAAAGTAGGTTAAAGTATAAATTACAGTTTTACCAGTTACGACACCCAAGGGACTGACTTTGTAGCCGATGTCTGGCAGTGCCGGATTTATCAATAGGCTGTATAGGGTACAACATACTTGCAATCGGGGACCTTTTGTTTGCTCCTCCAAAATAGACACCCGCCCGCAGGACATGCGGGGCGGTGCACGCTAAGTAGCCTATATTAAGGAAAGTATAAATTCAATTCTGATAGCCAGTTTATTTGATATACCTTATGATTCTCTTCTAGAAATCACTATATTGTTCTTGTCATTGCATATATAAAATAATTGAGTCTTTCATAGGTGTATATTATAACACTTCAAACACTTTGTGAGCAATATAATACGAAGTTTATATTTTACTCAATAGTGAATTCACCTAAGTGTAGTACTCTATTTATTCCGTGGCAAATAGACGAGACGGCGAGTGCAAAGCGAGTTGCAACAGTAACAGGAATTCCGTGTATTTCATTGAAGTCACTACCTTCACTATATTGGTTTCCGTGGGTTCCTTACCTTTTCGTCGGAAAAATGAGTTTCACTATTTATTTGTTGCAACTTTCTCGATGTATTTTATCTCTATTATTTGCATTTCACTAGTTATAAAGAACTATTGTAAGTAATAAATAATATTTTCAACTTTAATGTGTGCTGGAGTGGCCTAACGTTCAATGGTATTAATTCTAGCTTTTCGAGACGAAGCCTAGTGTAGCCACGCGTTATCATAATAACTTTGTTACAATATTAGTCATGATACTAATTTGTTTTGGTGTTTGACGTTTGTTTAAAAAAATACATAGTACGTTTACGTCTTACTTATTGCGTTGATATATAATAAGCGTTAACTTTTACTCTACCATTGCAACAGCATTGAGAGTTAAGATGCTACTAGTAACATCTATTATACAGTCAGCCACCAAAATACCTGAACAAACTTAAAATTTCGAATCGCGCTCCAACTTTTCTATCCGTATCAACAATCGGTTTATCTTCACTAAAATAATTTTTACAAGGTTTAATATTTTTATATTTAATATTTTGATTAAATTAATGTGTAAACGTGTTTTGAAGTTTTTATTTCGTTCAGGTGCTTATATGGCTGACTATGATTAAAAACTAGCACGATTTTTAAAAGATACTATAATTATTATATCGTATAGGTAACGGAATGGACAAATTAAAAATTATGACAAATAACTCTGACTATTACAACTTCGTGAATTAAAATTCACTTCTGTGGGACTAGTTTGAACAATAGCTGTATTTTGTGTGCAACATGATTTATATTTAAATGCCGTAATAGAGAAAGTTTATATGGACGTCCAACTGAATAGATTTTAGTTCATCATTAATGTCAAAGTGAATACAATGGGTGCTCGGTTACGTCACGGCACACAATGCCCGTTATTAATATAGTTTGATAACTGTTGTCATTCGATTTCTAATCGTCTTGGTCCATATTGATAGCTTTTTAAACGACTTCAGATATCAATCAGTTTCATCATATTTGTGGTCTGTACAAATTAAATCATCTACTGACAATATGAAGATCAAACTTTTATTTGTGTTGTTATTCTGACCTCTAAAGAATAATTAACACTTATACTTATAAAACCAATTATCTCCATAGTAATTTTAACACGTAAGTAAATACTACAACATATTTTTTTTAGCACATTTGTATACTTTATTTTTGTTTTAATTTTCACCCGGCCAGACGTTTTTTTATATATAAAGCACGTGTGTCTTTCACCTTTTCCAACTTAACTTTGGCTGAATTATCTTAAAAATAATATAGTCAATCACAACAAATTGAAATTGGAATTAAAATTTACCTAAAGTTAAACGCAGAATACATTAAACGCCGTTTAAGTAATATGTTTAAAAGAAAACGTGAAGATTCTCGTTTTGAAGAGGAAGGCTCGTCCAACTTGCGCCATCGGTGTGCAAGTCTTGCGTCCACGGGCAAATGGCGCGAAAAATTATACACTTTACATTCACATCAGGTTCAAACACGACTGCATTACACACGTTGCCAGCTTTTATATTTTCACTGAGTGTAATTTGCTTAACTTTTTGGGTATATCTGGATATTTGTACAAAAAATTGCGTTTTTCTCGCTTGAATTATTTTCATATTTTATTTTATTCAATATATCTACTGCTATTATTATTCTGCTTTGGAATTTTATAATTTAATAATAACCATGCTAGTGCATATTTATTTTTATCATCTAGAATATTAATAAATATATAATTAATAAATAATTGTCTTACCCAATGCCAAAATTAATTAGAAATATATATGGCAAGTTAAAAGTTAGCTACGACATTGTATTTATTATATGCCCTGTATCCTTCGTTGGAGGTCCTTAAATAAATAAACTTGCCATGTATATTTCTTCATGAGTTCCTGCGCAATATTAGCTTTTTGTAGTAGCAGTAACACGAGCAGATTAACTTGAACATGGACCGTATAAATCCCTCCACCCCGGTCCATCCACCACGCTGATCTACGTAACGTAACCATTCTAGTCCAACTCGTGAATCCTAGACCTGTGCAAAGCCTAGCCAACTCTCTTGGAGAAATATGGCTCTTGATTTTCCAATTACGGCAACTTGGATCTCACATTTCCGTCTGAAGTGATGTATTGCGGCTCGAGGCATACGATATGGTTGATGCTCAATGTTGTTCTTCTCTTCAAATGAGATTTTTATATTTCACGAGAACCGATACTCTGAATCTGGCTTTTATAATAGAAGGTGCGGTAACTTTTAATAATGAGAAATAGTTGAAGTGAATACTACCACTACCTTCGTAAAATTGAATTAATTTTAAAATTCTATATGAAATTTTGGAAGAAAATCATTTTAATATAAAACAAAGAATTACAATTAAGAGATTCTGAGAAAGTTTACCTGATCTTAAAATTGCAAAATTACGTTTAATAAACTCAGCGTAATAAAGTTTTCACAAAACAATATCTTCATATTTTCTGCCTTTGATGATTATGGGCAATTTCAATTTGGCCTTTTGTATCAAAACCTCAATGTTTGCAATGGAGTCACATCAATCATTTTTACCAACATTTATAGCACAGTTTCACAAAGGCCCAATGGACAATAAAATCACAACATTATTTACTAACTAATTTCAATATACAGCTGAAATTCCGTGTACTCTCTCGACAGTTAAACGCCATCAATCATAATGATTTATCGGTAGTTTATCGCTTCTGAAATTTTAATTAAAAAACCTTCAGAAGGCTGCTGTGTAATGATCGCTTTATGCAAATGCTCACTTCACCTGCCGTTCTGGCGATGCTTTTATTAATAAACTAGTGGTCTCGCAGCTTCGCCTGCACAAATCTTTGAACATGGAATTTTTATGATGTTTTTGCTGATATTACGTATAAATTAAAAAATATATTTTACGTGTAAAGTCAAAAATTTTCTTTACGTTTTATTTCGTGATTTTTTTTTTCGCGTAGAATCAGAGATGTTTAGTAGTTTTTTTAATTTACCGTACTAAATACTATTGCACTACAATATCATCAAAGTTTTAACTAAAACTTGTCGCTGCAGTTTTTTTCGTCAAACGAATTATTCCTTCAAGTTCTTTCGTAACTTTTCTTGTTTTTGTAAAGACTTTTATTGAATTTCATTTGTTTCAATTACTTGTCTCTAGAAAGTCTTTAGACAGATTCGGTTTAACTTAACAAAGTTTCATTTTGTTTAGAAAGTTTCGCTTCTGACTGTAAAAATGTTAATAACATTATTTCAATGACAATAACGAGCCAAGACGGACTATAAGATTTTAGTAGAGATATTTTAAGTTAAGTCGGCTGTTGTGTTATTTGTGTTTATATAAAGGTTTTAAATGAAATCAACGTCATATAAATTTAGTGCTGTTAGCAAACATTTATATTTATAAAAAGATTTTAACTTAAATCAACGTCATATAATATTAGTGCTGTTGGCAAACATTTTATTAAAACTTCGAAAATTTTATAATCACGTATGGTTGTCTAGATGCGTAACTTTTTACAAAGAACATTAGGTAGGTCTTTCGTACACGTAGCACTAGCTATCGCTCGACACAGCGCTTGTGAAAAAAAATCCGATATAAGTCACGCTATATATTTTCCAGGATAAAAAATAGCCTATATAATCCAGATTGTAATCTATCACTGTGCTATATTCCATCTAAATCGGTTCAGCCGTTCTGGCGTGATTAAATAACAAACATTCAAACTTTCGCATTTATTATATCAGTATAAAAGTATGGTTTGATGAGTCCGTATAGGTAGATATCCCCGTATCTTACCATCATAATATCACAACTTTATTGGTGGGTCCCTCATATGTGAGAGTCCGCCTGGATTGGTACCACGGCAATGTCTATAACTACCGCGAAGCACAATCTATAGTCACTCTTGTGTTCCGGTTTGAAGGACATTGTAGCCAGTGTAACTACTGAACATAATATAGCTTATCATCTCATGTCTCAGTATAGCGAGCAAAGTGGAATACCAAACAATACTTTGTAATTCAAGGGGTTGGATGGTGCTTCTACTGTTTATGGGCGGTTGTATGCTTACCATGAGACGTACGGCAAGCTCATCTCGTCATTCAAAGCAATAGAAAAAACACAAACCGTGTCTTACCATCAGATCCGCGACTAACTTCGCTCTTTATTTAGCTGTAACATAATGAATTCCTTTTCTACTGTTGTTAAATCAAGGTGGTTTAATATTTCACATGCAGTAACAAATGATTATATGCCGCGAAATTAAGGATTATTTATGAATGGTATACTATTGAATAACCTCAGCCCTACAATGTTTTGATATTGTGGAAATTACAATGTACCTATCAAGTTTTATAGCGTTTTCTTTGTAAGTTTACAAGCAAAGTCGACACGCCCTCTCAGCTGCGTACATTGTAATTAAATCGCTCTTTCTGAGTTACCGTTTAAGTAGGTTAAGTATTGAAATCGTTGCAGAATAGTGACTTATGACCGAAAAATAGCAGTGTACATTTGTTTGGAATTATAAAATAGAGTATTTTTTTTTCTTTATTTGTAACTTTCTTTAAATGTGATCTCGCTGTAGAAAGTGGGAGGTCATAAGATCAAATAGATACTTAAATACTTTATCCGCAATTTAGTACTTTACTGATTTGGATGTTTTAATTAAAATACTTCTCAATATTTTTTATACCCAAACGCGCAACATTAACGAAAATTGATTAATGTTTTTCTGGAGTGAACTTATGGACAAATTAGTTTAATACTTCTGTAAGTAGGTAAGCTGTTTGTAGCCGAAGCTGATTGATAGATATTAATAAACGAGGTGTCATGGCGTTGCATTCCTTTTAGTTATGGGGATGATAATGACTAGACGACTCCACAAAAAATCAAATTATCGAACATTGACCACCGTAATGACCAGAAAAAAGAAACTGACTGCGAAAAATAATTTCGCAGACATGTTTAATAATACTTGGTAGGTTATAATGTCAATCAACTCGTGCCTTTATAGCCACGAAGGGGTAGGCAAAGGCGCAACTGGC
The DNA here is from genome assembly GCF_014839805.1 of Manduca sexta. Taxonomy (NCBI): domain Eukaryota; kingdom Metazoa; phylum Arthropoda; class Insecta; order Lepidoptera; family Sphingidae; genus Manduca; species Manduca sexta. The sequence goes on along the minus strand of NC_051134.1, from coordinate 14,754,232 downwards.
GGAACAATTTTTGCCGTGTGTATTCCGTCCCATGATGTGATAGGGGCGAGCCTCGGGGTTAAGTTATTTAAAAATAATAAACTACAATTTACAAGACTGGAAATTGTGCCCTATATCGCTCATCATGTGATAAGCTCGATAAAACGTTGACGCGGTGGTTATGCCTACCTAACTCGTAAAAGCCGTTTATCTAAGAATAAGGTATAATTTTTTTTAATAATAATAAATCTTTATTTGGAAATCTTTTTTTTAAAACAAAGTTTTCGATAATATCTACATTAGTTGGGTAAATATGTCGTATATTATGCAAGTATGTAAAATTAACCTGACTATTTGACTCCGCAGGGTTGTCACTAACGCCGTTCGTGCGGCACTGGCAGCCGGCCTCGTATGAGCCGGTGGGCGGGCACCGGCGGCGGCGGTCCACCGAGCCCGCGTCGCCGCCGCCACCACCGACGCCGCAGCCGCTGCGGCTCACCTTCCACGCACAGAACAGGTATACTCCCCATTATTTTACCTTTGTTTTAAAAGCTATGTAATTATAATTTAATGCAATATTTTGTACCGTACACAAGATTTGAAACCTTTGAAATCAGTCTGTATATATCCGGCTTGGCGCTGGCATGATTGTATCGTTTGGCGAGAGGTAATCTCTCAGCAACACACTACACTTACTATCAGGTAAAGTCAATTTGCAATGACTGTATAAAAAAATCGGGTGTCAGCTGCCACTCAATAACATTTTATAAATAGCCGGCGTCAAACCTGGCTGTCATTTAAAATTATAGCCAATATTTTTTACCCCAGCACCACGCACGATGTACTAAAGATTAAATTGTCCGAAACGTACTAAAGGTAAATAGCGGTCATTATTAAACATCATCATGTCTGGGTTACTTATTCACAACAAACTTCGGCCCGTTGTACGCAACTTGTGTAATTGTGACCGCTTTTCGTATGTATCATGCCACAGAACTGTGACTAATATTGAAGCTATATATTTCGGTACCTTGTTAGCTAGTGGGCAATCTGTTAAGACATTAACCACTTATACAGAACTTAATTAGTTCTACATTCATGTTTAGATGTTATATGTATGTATAGTATAGTAGCTGTAACGTAATTAAGATTATCTCGACTACGGACATATCAGTTAATAATTATGTTCGAAGTGAATATAGCGCGATGTAGGTTGATTAATAACGGGTAAAAATGTTTTATTTATGTAATTACGTATTACAAGCCAAATATTTGAAGAAGTTACTTGAAGTGCAACGATAAATTGTTTGTTAAATTTCATTAATTCGATGATGAATGTTCAAAGGATAAAATTCCACTTACTTCACTCTTTTTCTATTTCGCACTCTAATGATGCTGTCAATAACTATTTAATGGATATTTGTGACCTTCTATTTAGTTCAAATTTTACGATTTTTAGCAAACGAAACTCAAAAACATCATATTTTTTTTATTTTCCTCTATGTAAGCTAGTACTAAGTAAGACTTTTTAAATACTATCGGGCGAATTTCTCGTTTAAAAATAAATAACAACTAATGAATTAATGTCAATAATTGCAATAAATACGGACTTATTTGTGAAAGAAGAAGCCGAATCGCGAGTCACATGTTTTTTCCACGCGTAAAATAGATTAAATGTCAGCAAGTATTAGGACAGAACAATGCCTACGTCGTCTAGTATTTAAATGGACGAACATTGGTGTGTAAAAGTCCTGATTTTGCTGGAGTTTTTTTCGTCTTTTTTGCACGGCTTGTTTTATTATAGGATCCGTAAGGAAACTGTAGTTAGGCGAGTTAGAATAGGGAGGAATTGGAGAGCAACGTTTTGGATTGCTTTATTTTTCAATTTCTTTTGTAGTGCCTTTGTGTTTTTATTTCGTTTGGAAAAACAAGTTTATGATATTTATGTATTAGAACTGTGAACGTGTTTTAAATCCGTAATTCTTCTCGAATCAAACCAATGTTAATGGACGTGAACTAGATTTTGTTAAGTTGTGATGGTTTTATTAACCCAAGAATATTTCTCTTATAAAGATGTGGGAATTTCTTAAATTAGTAAAAATAAGTTGGCATTTCCTCGTGGGAAGATAAATTCACAAACGATAGTTTTTGCGTATAATTGTTAATATTAATTATTGTTAGTTAACATAATTATTTATTTAAGGTATCAATCGTTATTAAAATATACATATCATAGTTTTAATGCAAATAACTAACCAAAACAAGTATAATAATATTATCAGTCCTGTATTATATACTGGCCCACTGTTCGGCACGGGCCTCCTCTACTACCAAAACAACTGAAGCTATAAAATACACCTCAACAAATAACTAACTCTCTATTACAATCTAAATTACCAAAATTACACACAGAAACTAATATTTAGCCGATATATTCTATATAGACAAATAGATTCACACGAGCGAAATGAATACTTAATTGATGTATGGCGATGGAGCTCAAAGCAAGTGCTATATACGAGTAACGACAATTTCATATCCAATTAAACGCGTGTTAATTGACATCATTGTATGGTTATTGTGTATTATGCAAGGAACGATAGTGATTAATAATGGATTGCGCGTAGTCATCCACGCATCTGCATTATATGCATTGTATTATCATAAAGACGTAGATGGATAATGGATATTATGCCTTAAATGGAATAAGGCATATATTATTACTGTTGAATCCGTTGTGATCGGCTCAGTATAAAAGTAATGTTAGTATAAAAGTTACAGGAAAGATAATTTCATTAATTAAAACAACGATACGACTTCTTCCAGTAGTTTGGTGAAACTGTTTTGACTGTTTGACTGTTTTGTTGTGAGTATTGTTTGCAGCAATGAAAACTTGTAATAAACTCTTTTTTGCATATCTGTTTTCATCTAACCCCAATGTGGGGTCGACACAACACAATTTCTCACGTATTGCACACCATTCGGTTCAGTTTTTACGCTCGGCCGCCTGACCTCAACCCCATCTGTTCAATAGTAACATATTGGTATCGTGTCATTTTATTATAGAAAACAGACATTCGTATTCGCTATTTGCCTTTTTTATCACGAAAGTAAAAAGGCTACGAAAATTACCTCAGAAAAGTATAAGGGAAAAGATGAAAGATCGATGCACTGTGCCACTCAAAGAAACTGAAGTGGCGATGAGCTGCTCTCATAGCTAAACTCATCGACAATCGATAGATCACAAGATTGATTTCTAAAATCGGACCCTCAGATAATTAAGAAGAAGACCGATGGCCCGGTGTGCAGACGATGAGGTGCAAGTGAATGGTTAACATAATCGAAATCGAATGGACAAATTGAAAACTCTACAGGAGGCCTTTTCCTTCAAATAAAAACGAGGGGTTGTTTTTGGTTATTAATTATTATGTAGATATAATGTTAGTGATGCAAGTCCAAGTTTCTTATCGAAATTGTAAATTAAGATAATAAATAAAAGTTTATTTTTTTAGCTATAGCCTTAAGTATTCCTAGTGTCATAAAGTTTATTAAACTGCAATATAAAGTGAACTAAATTCCTAACATATATTTTATAGTATACTAATGAACTAAATATCGATATTCAATGCTCTAAAATCATTTACATCAATAGCCAAGTCATTTAAGTCAATTCCAACAATTTTACGTAGAATAAAGCGCGTCACGGCGGCGTCGATCTAAGTAATCTAACTTCAAATTTCACTTAAACTTACCGAAGTGGGATTTATTATCTGTGTGACAAGCACCGGCCTGTAGTTAACTCGCTGAACAGTTCATAAAGTTTTCCAAGATTCACTTTATTTTAGACTTTAAATCTTGAAAACTTTTTATTTATCAGAAGTAATATCACTCTTGCCAGGTTTTACTTCCTATGTGATACAATCTTAGTATAGCCAGTCTAGTCTACAGATTATTTACGTTTAGTAATTAAAGAGTTAAATAGACAAAACAATGGTTAATCTATATATATAAAAATGAATTGCTGTTCGTTAGTCTCGCTAAAACTCGAGAACGGCTGAACGGATTTATCTTATCTTGGTCTTGAATTATTCGTGGAGGTCTAGGGAAGATTTAAAAGGTGAGAAAAATTCGAATAATTGCCGGGAAAATCCTCAAAACAGCATTTTTCTATTTCCCATACAAACGTTTTCTAAATAAAATGGAGAGTCAATTTGTAATTTATTACCGCTGCATAAAGTTCAAATTCGCGTGCGCGTTGGAGGATCTAATATCGCGTTCTGAAACTCAACAAAAGTGAAAGTGAATCGCGAACGCGACAAAATTGCATAGTCTCAAAATACATAGTACATAAATAGTGGTCGGCTTCGAGAAACTCAATTTTAGCTAACTTCAGTTGTTAATATAATATATAACTCAAAGGTGACTGACAGTGATATATCAAGGAACAGCCCAAACCATTGGACGGATCGGGCTAAGACTTTACATGCATAAAGCTACTATGACGTAGGCATCCCTAAGAAAGGATTTTGATAAATTCTACCCTTAAGGGGATAAAATAGGGGATGAAAGTTTGTATAAATGTTCTTAGATTTTCGACTGATTGAACTGAAATTATAGATTGGGGATAAAATTAGTTTGAACCTATAAGTACCGGGAAAATATGTAGCAAGACTTTTATCAAACAGTGGAATTTTATCCTGGAAAACACCTTCACGCGGGCGAAGCCGCGAGCAAAAGCTAGTTAGGATAATAAAATTGTATATTTATAACTAAATGTATCGCAGTGGTGTTCTGTACAATAAAGTAGCTCCGCGGTTTTGTACAAACCTTCATATTAAAACGAATTTGGCATTTAATTACGCAAAATTTAATTTACCGTTTACATGCACTATTGGTTATTACTGCTCCACAATGTTGACTTTGTGGTTAATAAATTTTAAAATAATTCACTCACAATTACTTTGTTTGCAGATAAACTACCACATAAAACTGTGATACTCATCTATGGTATATGGGAGAAAGTTGTTATGAAAGATGTGTTTATATTTAAGAATTTATCTTCTATATATTCGATAATAATAAAAACCGTGTGAGGAATTCAAAGAATCTCAACTTTATCTTCTCCGGTGCATATTTAAATCCATAAAAATAGGTATTTAATAGAAATGTCAAACCAAACTGCATGTTCTTTTTTAATAGCGTAAGTGTTACCACCTAACAAATAGTATCATTATAAAATTATGATAATTATGAACGTTGATTTAACAGTGTAGGCACAGATATAAGTAGAAATTTATTTGTATTCATTCGAAAATTCATACCTAATAACACGGAAATATAAATAAAATAAATACTTTTTACATGACTGTTTTTCCTATTTCAAAAAGGAATATTTTATTTTCGTATTTTTTAGTTTATTTTTGGTATAGTTGGGTTTTTGTTTTATTATTAATATATACTGTCCAGTTTAAATTACATCGCATTTAAACTTTAAAAAAATATGAGAACTAATTCGATATTCAAACTCAAATACAGAATCAAATAATTATCTAATGGCTGTATAAGCTAGGAAATGAATATGGTTATTAAAAAACAAATCACACAGCCAAGCAGATAGCTCGTAAGTCGTGTGCACTTCATAGTTTCAAATAACTTAAACGAACGTGTTCCAGAATCCAGACTAATCCATTTGTAAACTGTACAGCTGAACGTGCAACCGTTGCGGTAGAAGCAACCTATTCCATTCCCTTAATTAAACCGTTCCGTATCGATTCCAATACCATTTATGCCTCTTTATGCTACGCTGATTGAACTTTACTATCTTTCGTGACATGTTTGTGTCTCGATTGCGCGCGTGAGCTGACAATAAAGTGATTGATCCATAATGCGGATAACATAATGCGTGTATGTTTGTAAAGTTTCAAGTTCATTCCTGGAAGTTCTAAATATAGTTTCCAAAAGCGACCCCACTTATGTGTATCAATGTTGTCTCGCTTGAATCTTGAAGAATAGAGAGGTAAACTCTCACTGTGTGAATGTCTTTCTTATGATGTTAGTATGAAAGGAAGGATTGACTTTTTAAGTACTATTTTAGTCACAAAAAATTAAGGCTTGTTCCTAAAAAAATGTGTTTTTAACACTAAGACGGCTCCGCCAGCGTAATTGTACTACAACATTGAAGTTCCATTTAAAAATTTAATTTAGAAATCCTTCGTTATACATAATAAACACTAATATATAAAACTGAACATTTTGTTTAGACGCGCTGATCTCAGGAACTACTAAAGCTATTCTGAATATTTTTCACTAATAAGAAACTACATTACCCCTAAGCGCTATACGCTTCTTTTTATCTCGGGAAATATTTATCCCGGAAAAACTTTATCACGCGGGCGGAGCCGCAAGCAAAAGCTAGTACATAAAAAGGGAGAGTATGTATTTGCCCCTAGTTTCGACGCTTTACCTATCGCTTAATAGAATTATACCATTTAGGGGAAGGGTCGTACCGGCATGACGTGAGCAACTCACGAATCGGCTTACCCTCAGTCGCGTGTGACTTCAAAACCGAATTAATAGATAAAATTAATGAGTGGTTCCATTCAATTTACTTTATTGTGTCTTTACACGGGTTAGTATTTAGGACTGTGGTGTGGTTTAATTTGAATAAATTAAATAAAATCCCGTATAACGACAAATATTTCTATACGAATGCTATTTACACGAGACATGTATGTTAGGAAATATTGCAATATCCGATTCTATTGTAACTTCGTGTTTCGTTGGGTGTATTGATGAATTAATTTCAATAGAAATAATGATTTCTTATAGTTACGCGAATGTTAGACATCGAAATAAAACTATTGTTCAGATTTTATGGCGGTTTCTTATATTATAATTTTCTTCCGATGTTTCGAAAACATTGCACCCTTCATGGTCTCGGAGCGGACCGTGTTGGTCGTCCGAAAAGTCAACATTACAATATCTACCTAAATGTTTTACAATCATACCATATTTATTGTATTATTCCATTTTTGAAACAAATTGATTACAATTGAAATTTGACAAAATAGCGTTGGATTAAATGGCAGAAGTACTGACTCGTGGGTTCAATACACCTTGATACGTTTTTATGAGTTAGCATTTCAAAGTCCGGTTTTACGATTCGGGATACCGATTTTAATCTATAATCGATAGCACTGGCCCGTTTAATCTACATTGTTGTACTACAAACGTGCCTTTTAAATGGAATTCCCCATTTTCAATTTTTTTTCCAGCGGATTGACGGGCAGGTGACTCATCACGAAAACACTTCTTTTGTATGACTACGGATAATGTGAAAAGTGCCTTGAATAAGTAAAAATTATATATTTTCGGTGAGACTTGGGTGTGTATTTCTATAAAGTGTCTTCTTTATATCTTGTTTTAATTTTCTGATGTAGCCTAATATTACCATTACATATAGAAAATACATTCAAGATCAGAAATATCGATTGTTACGTCAACCTATAATCACATTCGAGAGTAACATAGACGCCTATACTAACAAGCGCATAAAGCAACGCACACACGTCATTGAGCGCACATCTAGTGTCCACACCGAAAAATTCTATTATGCCATTTCCTGATGACAGCGATTGGTTGTCAAAGGAAAATGAGGCCATCTGACCATCAATTGACGAACGTTCGAGGAAGCAGCCAATTGCCTATGTGATTGCCGTTAACAGCTTAATCTATCTGAACCCATTTGTCAATAATAACAGCTTGTGGCACGCCCTGTGCGCTGTGTTTGTACGAGTTCAAAATTGAACTTTCAGTTACATAGAATCTAAAATATATAGGTGTTTTTTGTATCATTCAGTGAGGTTTTTTGTTGACTATCGGCTAAATATAACAAGAAATTCAGTACTTATATTCTTGTTACCTACAAAGCCTATGTTAACTTTTACAATAATTTAACGAATATTTAATATTACTATCCAAATCCATGAAACAATAAAATAAAACACAAACACCAGTTCTAAACCGTAAAACAATTAGGTGGCGCTCATTATCAATTTAGAAAAGGCATTTACAGTCCGGCACATTACCGTTTAGCAATGACAATAAAATTGTGTTGGGAACATAACGCGATTGAATCTGGCATTGGGCAGCGGGCGGCGCGCGCAGACCGCATGATGGCCGGCAATGGCCACATAATGTTACGAGCGTCACATCGCGGACAATCACCCTCTACCAGACCAGTCTACAGGAATAGGGATGTGCTACACTCAAGTATCCGCAAATATTTGGACAACCATGTCGATGAACGAACCATGTCATGTTAAACATCGATAATATCTGTGACGATATGAAGGCGCTATTTGGGTGCAATGATCTTTGACTTAGGGATGGGCTAAAAAATCTAAAATATCTTTCTTCTATTAAGTGTGACGAGCTTTGTGGTGATATTCTCAGATATTTTTAAATACTCCCTAATAGATGGCGGCGTGATAAACAAAAAAAAATCTAACGACTCTCAACTCAATATTATAATTAAATAATATATAATAAGACACATTATAAAGGAATAATAAAATTAATTATTTTTACCAACTAATCACATCACGATTCATCACTAAACAATTCGTTGTCGAAATAATAATAAAACCTAACTCTAAGCTTCACTTGGTTCAATGGCACGGAAGAATCGTGGCTAATCACCACTTCCCAAGTTATTGTGTCAATAAAACTTTGCTATGTTAGTTTGTGGTAACTCCACGGTAACACGGTCAGGATAAGCCGCGATACGCAAAAACTGCTACCCCATTACTGTTAGCTTAAGCGTATAACTTTTATATTCTAACTTTATTTTAGTCATGTTTAGTTCGTATCTCGCTTATTATTCAATATATTCATGGGTCAATGCTCCTCGGGAAATCCTGCATTCAACATTCATTACAATTACAGACTACTTAAATCCACAAAAGAGTCATTGTAGCATATATTTAAATTTGTACTAACCACAAAAAAACTATTTTCATTTAAAAACCGTATAAGATGAATTGACGTCATTGATCTTTTAACTACAGAGACAGGAAATACTGGGAGTAAATTACAAGATTCATATCAAAGGATTTAATCTCGGGACGCAAAAAATATTGTTAATCGACGTCACTTGAGGAATGACTTGACAGCCGTGCAAAAGGCAAAGGTAAAAAAGAGATGAGCCGCGTGCTCCAGTTGCGCGCTCACGTGCGAAATGTGATGTTACGTGAATCAAGCGTTATTGCATTTGTAAATAGCTCTTTCGTTTAAAAATGCATTAACGCTCTGTATAGCATCATTGACTTTCGGCTCTGGGTCATTAATTGTATAATTATTTAAGCTATCTTTTGTGTTCAGCTTATTGCCAAATGTTTATAACTTGATTTCGTTTACTTTATAACCTCCAAATTAATAGCGCAAAAAAAAACAGAAGTATAAACACGTTTTACATATTAAATCGCTACCCAGACAATTAATAGGCATGTACCAACCATTCTTCATAAACGTAATACTTAGTTAATCCAAGGCCGCTCAAATCTCGAAGCTCAAGGTAAATTATGTTGCCTTATGCCGTGACGTGACACTAGAAGCCACGTTTACAAGCAAATCCAGTCGTAATGACCATTAAATATTTCCAAGCGAAGTCGACGGCAGATTAAGTGCCCGATTACAATTCAGCTTTCATTTTCGTTTTACAGTATAACATATTTGAACGTGGATGCAGACTTTCCTGTTATTGCGCTGGTTACGTGACTTCGTGAGCATGTTTGGAACTTTTTGCTCTTGAAGTTTTGATACGTATAAATTGTTGTATTTGGTTGAAACGTCGTTTAGTCTTATTATATTTGTTATTTTTCATGTCCCCCGCAAAATCATTTAAAAAAGGATCAAGAACATAATAATGTACAAAATAAACACATTTGAACAATAATACAATTCCATTGTCCCTTTAACACAATAAAATTGAAATGAATAACCGTTAAATCCTGAAGTGAACGCAAAAGAAATCCACCTCAACTCAGCATTTTTAAATTAGCTCTGTGACTTGTTTACATTTTTTCATTCGCTGTTCATCTTTCGTAAACGTCAAGAATCGTCTTGTTTCTTTAATAATGCCTTCTGTACCATGACCTATATCTTAAAGAAGCAATGTCTAAAGCAAATATTTTAAGAAGTAGTTGTGCCTGGAAGTAGGTTTGGACGGGCAATGCTAACATGACCGATCGTTTGTGTAGGCTAAAATAAATACTCTGTCGGACTTCAAGTAAACTAGATAAGTATGAATTCAATTACATTTTTATTTTTATATATCAATACAGAATTTAACTGAAAACAGTACTAGATTAGATTATATTATTGATATGCTATATATCGTCATAGGTATTTATGTAAATCATTTGGTTCATTTCAGTTTATGTTTGAGGAATATTAAAATCTCTGCAAAATTTCCTTTATTATTTTTGATCTTTATGTTCTTCGCCCTAGTCATGAAAATTTTGTGGATATTTAAAATGTTAATTAATCCAAAAGAAATGGGAACTCATAATACTTTATTTGCTGTTTATTAGCTGTTTGCCGCTCGATGCGTCAAACCACATTCATTATAATCCGCCTATGAGATTATTCTATACAGTGATGCACTTTTACTATTAAACATGCTAGTTCTCTATCGTTAGAACTGATCTGTTTCCAGGCTTTAACTAATAGAAGAGCAAAACGGTTTAATAGATAATTACATATCTCCTTATTTTAAACTATTATCTTACAATATTGCGTGTTATTCTGAAAATAATTTTAAAAATAGTTGAAAACCGATTTTTTTAAATAAAATATATAAGGTACTTACTTAAATATAGCTTTATAATTTCTTCTTAACGAATAGTTAAGATGAATTGCTAGAACATTCGTTGGCCGTATATACCATTAAAATAATTGTTTACTGAGCGTGATGGATGTACGCTTTGCTTGCATGAAACAGGCTTATTTTAATTCTGTTTGTAAAAATTAAACCTTTTTATAAAAACGCTCGTGACGAATTATCATTTATTGTAATACCTTTTGTAATTAGCGAACATGGTAATGCAATGACGTGTTTAAAATGCGCCCCAGACTGGCAATAATTGTTCAGTGAAGGTGTAAGCCTGTTGTCAATGGGATACATTCAAAAAAGTATTCTGCGGTAAGAGTAAATAAAACTTCAAATTGAACTTCAAAACTAATATTACAATGTAATAATTAATAATAATATTATAAAATATTGTAGATTTCGACTTGACACTCGAAGTTACTGTTACATGTGAGACGTGGGTGCTACAATTATTGTATCGACTTTCATTTTGAGCATGGATTGATACCAAAGAAATTCGACTAACATCTCCAGAAGCTCTCATTTGGCCGTTAAGTCAGGAGCTAGCTGCAGAAGGCCGTACTGATAGACACGGCACGCATTGTGCGGACATTCCTCATTTTGAATCTCTAACCACCGGTGGTTAGAGAGAGGGATTATTTTTTTATATGCAATATTTCGCCTGTATAATATAATAATGAAATTAGATTAGAAGTTAGATTCGTAGCACACAATATAAACGCGTGTGGTGTGGTCCGGGTGGGGTCGGCGGCTTACCACAGTTCCAGCACTTCATACATTGTTTGAGCCACTGTAAATCTGCAGTATACAGTCTGTCGCTAACAGATCGAGGTATTCACTCGTTCTTTAAGTATTCGTTTAAAACATTTACGCTGCGCGAGTTACTGGCGGGAACACGCAAAATTAACGAATGAATTCATTGAAAATCAATTTTGTATTTTTGATTTTTTTTTACTACAAAAATATTCCTATTTTTAATCATCTATCTATTATAGGGTTTGTAATTTAAATGATTTATATACAAACGAAAACGTACGCTCATTAAGATTTAACCCTCCAGAACATTAATAAAAATCTTTTCTTAGTACAAACGTAAGTTACATAAGGAACTCGTGTGTAAAATTTCATGCTCCGCAAGCAACCAGTTTGCGCTATGCGTTGTCTGTAACTCAGCTTAGGAATTTATCTAAGTAGATGGAAAGAATGGCATATTGTGTTTCTATATTTTATTGATAAAATCATTACTCTTCCTCGCTTCGGCCGTAATCGAGTGAAAAAGGAAAAATGTCTGACAAAAACAGGAGATACCGAAGGCTGCTATTTGCGTCTGATCTGCGATGTTTTTATCTCCTTTCGTATTATGAGGCATAAATAAGCTATAGGCCTCCTAGAGGCTGATAGGCAAATAAACGTCTCTGTCCTACCCTTTTGGGATATAGACACGAGGTTACGCTGTGTATTTTTTTTCTCACAAAAGCAAACATTGTTTGAAAGTGGACAATAGTAAATACTTGAAATTTTGTTGCGATGATAAAATTATTACTTTGGCAACCAGGTGTTGTCCAAAAAAACCTCTTCAACAAGTCTACTAATAGAGAGTAAAATTCCTTTTTCGCTCGTATAAAACTCACTAGCCATGGCGTTCGAAAAATAAAAGATAATTTTTTTTTAAAACGAGTGTCCCGCTTCATTCTTTGCATTACATTTTTATTAATCTCTAAAGCAACAAATAAATCCAACATTTAGTCTTAAATCACGTTAATTATAAAAAGTGTAAACAAAATCTCACGAGAATATTTACCGAGATTGTTTCAGCGGCGCGATACGCATTTTAATTATTTCAAAGCAACCCGTAACTGTTGTTTAAAAACTCATTACAGAGTGTTTAATATAATGAGATCATAAAAACTAATAATAAACCCAAAAAAGTTTTAACATACATCACCTGCCACACTTGTGCTACTTTTAATAGTATACAATAGTAATAGTAATAAAAGTATATTTTTAATACTTTTTAATAATAATATTAATATCGAATTGGAGTATTTTAAGTACTATAGATCGTTTAAAAAAGGAACATAATATATCACACGCAATTAATCAACAAACGACGCATAAAGTTCAATTTCAGTTAACCGCGTTGAAGTTTGAAATTGGAGAGGCGTTGCGGTAGACGTCAACAGACACAAAAGCACATAAAGGTGTTTAATTTTGGATTACGCCTCACAGGTTACATCAAAGAGATTGAACGCGAAGGTTTGCAGCATTTCACCGCAAACGGTGTATAAATTAAATTGGTATGCCAAGCAAAAATAATTCTACTTTGAGACTTATTGACGTCGAAAAACGAATATTCTGTTTGATATCGTGTAGGTGTAAATTAAGATTTATTTATTCTGTTTTTAAACATAAACGTGAAACATCTATTCTTAATATTACATATACATATAATGTGCAGTAAATTGACTGAAATTGCCATCTATTGCTATTATAATAGTCCAATAATAGCGACCCAAGAAATGCTTAATTTTTATTTTCCTTATCACTAAATTATTGAATATTTTAGTACATTTTTATATCCAAATTAGCAAAAATAGTTAGTGTTAGCATGACTACCGAACCGATTAATTACAGTTCTATTTTCAATTACGGTAAATAGAAATCATTCTATTATAATCAAAGACAACACAATCAGTATCACCGGGGTACATGGCCTCAGAAGATGTTAATTCTAAAATTACCTAGACATTCTACTTAACCTATTATTCCAACTATAATGTACCCCTACTAACATATGCAAATGCATTGTTAATCCGTTAATAGTAGTGGATTCATCAATATTCCATACCATTTAAATCTCTGAATACATTTACTTTGTACGCACTATACTTTTCCATGCATCTATCCACAATGTATATATTAAAGTAAAAATAACTTGCATCGTTGTTATATCAGACGTGTTGTCTGGAAACACATTTTTCATTATGTGTTTTATATTAAGCGGGGCGTATAGTTTCATCACGAGTAGGTAAGCGCGGTGTAATGTACACAGCCACCTAATCTGAAAAGCCCGCCGCCCTGAGTACTATTAAAATTTTAATATAGAAACGAGAAGCGCCGTAGGTGTCTTATTCGTCGCCTGTTTTATACAAAGCCCGGCTTATTAATGGATAATGTAAATTACAACCTAGTGAGGTTTTTGAGAACTAATTAATTTTACTGCTTATCATGAAGATCGCCGGGCGCTCGCTCCGTTGCCAAAACATTGTATAGCGAATTTTAGACTTTAGTAGATCAAAAACTAGGCCCGAACTTTCAGTTATTATAATTAAGGACCCTTATAAATTACTTTTACGCTGCCTCGGGTTAAGATTTGTAATTTAAATGTACATGTAGGAGGTGGGTTGTTTGTACACAGTTATTGTATGTAAAACTTCGTGCCGCTTTCATTATGTTATTGTAACTCACTCGCAATTTATACACGTTACCTTTTGTATGTAAAAACCCTTTTCATAACAATGATAGATATTAAGTCATCGATAGTTCGTTTTCACATTCTTTATTTAGAATTTAGACCATCGCCAAGTCTAACGAATCTCAAATCAATTACGTAAAAGTAATACAGTCTAAAACCTATAATCCTAAAAGCTTTGGAATCCAATTTGTGAGATCGTTTTGTTTAATCGAAGTGCTAGCAACTTTGTCGCTTGGGCGGGTCCACGGTTGGCCTTAGCATTTTAGATTTTATGTCCACTCGTCCTGGATTGGTTAGATTTCTTTTTACCTTCCTCACCCACGATATATTTTCCATCTTTAACTCTGCTGAAACTAAAGTAATTTGCACTGTAACTTTTTTATGACACACAATGAGCAAATAAGCAAGTGGGCTTTCTAAACATCACTCATGAAAATCTACAACGCCAGTACAGTTAGGAGTACAGACAGGACAGTAGTCACTCGATGATTGTCAGAATTTTGCCGGCCATGCCCGCTGGATACGTAAGGTCCATCTATGGCGAGTTAAATATTAACAGTGGTCGTCAAGTTGACTACTTCATATGCCTGGTGCTTAATAAATACACGAGAGTCCATGTCTAAACATATAAAGTGGCACACGCAAGCAATTTACGAGGCACCTTGTTTCATCTAGCGGGTACTTATTTGGCGGCAATGAGATTAAGCCTGCAGCTCAATTATAACGTGAGTGTGCGACGTCGGTTAATACGTCGACGCTACAATTACTGTGTCCTCAAACCAGAGTCGCGCTAAACGGTATCTGCACTTACAGTCAATACTTGATTTAAGTGATTGACTCTGACTTTTATTGCCATCGGTGGAGTGGTGTTTGTCGTTTGCAGTTGCAATTGATTTGACAACAAATCACTTTACACATCCATATTATTTATATAATAAGTTATACAGATGTTTGGCGTTCCATTCAATATTCAAATAAACGTTTGCGATTATTCTCCCATAACAATTCCAAAACGTTCAGTTATAAGGTTGAAACAGTTAATCATCATTGTCCTTAACACTAGCGTCGTCCGGTGTCACCGGCCGGAGCTCTCCGTTACTTACCAAAAATGAGAAATGGCTTGTGGAAATTACGTTCGCTAATAACTTCTTGCAGAGTTTTCAGGTTTGATTTACCCTCGCAAATAAGGATGGACGAGCACCAACTTAGTAATAAAAGTTAAGCGAAATTTTAGCTGTCACTTTGTTTTGACTTAAAAGGGCGTGTTCAAGCCAGTCCACTTTTTGGCGTAAATGGGTAGAGTAACGGAAAATATTCAACTTGTACTTGTGTCGTCTCCAGTGTTGTAAAGACGTCCCACACGGATCGTGTTTATGGAATTAAATTCTGTTAACAAAGAATTTCGCAATCTTCATCTGACACAAGCTTCATTATGTGCGACGTACAAAGCCGGCTGCGCTGCAGTTTCATAATGTAAAACTCGTCTTAAGAAATTCCTCGGTGTCTTAGGGCTTGATAGACAATGGATTAAGTTAATCAATGATTCATCTGAATAATCATTCAATTACATTATTGAGACTACAATATGGCTTTTAATAGGAAGACATACTTAGTGAACTACGTGCCAAAGCTGAATCAATGAACACGCAAATCTATGTCATACATTATAGGATTGTCATTAATACAAATGTTAGATCTCGATGCTAAACTGAGAGCTGGATCGTGTCTTTAGATTATAATTTTATTACATTTTTCCTGCTATGGATATCAAGTAGGTATCAGATCGAAAATTTTTGAAATTACTATTGATTACACATGTTTCAAAGGGCGTATCGAACTCTAATTTCACTTTCTTGACCTACCAATCCTTTGTTTTTGTCAAAGGACAACAGATAACGATGACAAAATTTATAACAACTGTGTTAATGAAAGTAAAAAAAATATAGCCAGGCCATTTCGCTACACAAAACAACCGTCGCTGATTGTAATCGACATAATTCTCAGTACACGTTCAATATTCAAGGAAGCTCTGACGATATTACGTATCATAAATCCGGTAAACCATCAATCTAATAAAGATGACGCTAACACCCCGACTAGTATGGATTCAGCAATCCCTCTAAATATAAGTTCTCTCATTAATATTTATCGAAGCCGCATGAAACATGACTCGGAGGCCATTCCTGGTTAATTTCGCGGGATCCGATGGAATTATTCAGGTAATTAATTCGTTAATCAAGTTAGAAATCCGGTTAGCAAACAATAGAGCTGGCGAAATTGCTCGCCGCACACTCAATTTCGTAATGAAAAACTTATTTTTATGCCTCGTTAACGATATTCTGTGCCTGCAGTGTAACTCAATCGCGTGATAGTTAATTGATTTTAATTATTTGTTATTTAAGGTCGCCAACTGCGATATGGTATCAAATTAACCGGAAAAACTAGTAGTAAGATTACTATTGAATTGTTTCAAAGTTATTGGATATCGTCCATTGTAATTAAAAAAAACTAACATTTATATGTATTATTGAGATATTTTTTTTATAATAAGAATTTTACGAGTCACTCAGATTTGTAAGTCACGGTTTGTCTTAACACCCACTATTATGAACTTGGCAAATGTTTATATTCGACGAGTTTAATTAAAACTTCACGACGATTAATGAATTGACGTGTTTATTTTTTTTCTAGTTGATTATAGTTGGGCCATCAATTGGGTGGGTCAGTAATATTTCTTTGGCTCCTTTCTTGCAATCTCCATTAATTTCTGGCGTCGAGCCAGTCGCTTCCAGCTTCCAGCACATAACATGTTTTTTAATATACTTGCTTACGGATCAATCCCAAGATTCAAAATATTTTTACAAATATAACAACTAGTTCCAAAAATGGTATAATTATAACACGTTCCTTTATGTAATACATTGAGTTTTAGTTGCCGTTTTCTAACTTATTGTTAATATTTCTCCAAACCTAATTTAACTCAAGTAATTAAGTGCTACAAGTAAGAAACGATAAGTATTATAATTTTCGGGTGTCGGTTCCTGGAAAAGCTTTCGAATTCCAGTAACAGGGTTGTGGTAAGTAGGCTGGAGAATTATTTACATCAATTGCCGTTTTCTCTTATAATCCTTATATAAATTATGAAATAACACCAATATCTTATTTAATCAGGGTTAAGATCACAATGATGAAAAGACTTATTCTGAGTAATGAGTGTGTACAATATGCGTGTATTTAAATAATTCAGCTTAAATCAACATCTTTTATTTTCTAATTAGCCGTTATATTTCTTATTGGGGAATATGACCGAATACCCTAGTTAGCATAAATGGACGCGGCACATTTACCAAATAAATTTACTTTTGCAAGAGCGTAGTAGTAAAACAGCCGATTACCGAGGCAGTTGGGTTCATATAACATTGAACATTAACATTAAGAGTAACGAACATTTGCAAACATTAATTTGTGAACGACATTAAATAAGTTACCAAACCTCAACATCTTCTAATTGAATACAAATTGCAACCTCGCTATTTACTCGTACACTTCTAAATATCACTCACTTATTAATTACAATAATTGTAATAAATCTTAAGTATAAAAACCAAAGAGATAAAACAAATGAAACGGCAAAGAGGTTGAAAAGGACAGTACCGTCTGCATCGAATAGAATCAGCGCAAGTTTCTGTATAACGAAGTTACACCCACAAACACGAGACCTCCGCTCGCCTAACATCATTACACATATCTCGTTAGCTCCGCGATCCGAGTGTATTGTGAAAACTTTATTGGCTTACAGGCGGAGTCAAAAAGACATGATAAGACACACAACATCACGCATTTATCCCCGAAGGGATATGCAAAGGCGCAACCAAGGCACCTACTTTCCGCCAAGTGTGTTCCGTCCCATGATGTGATAGGGGACGCGCATATCGCCATATCGGGCACAAATTCCAGACTTCGGAATACTGAGCAGATAAACCCAAATATCACTTTGCCCGACCTGAGATTCGAACCCAGGACCTCAGAGCGCTGTCGTACCGCGCATGCAGTACAACTACGCCACCGAGGCAGTGACATGACATTACATTAAATTAAAAGGTTTTCCTGTATATTATTTTGCAGTCAAAGCGAAGATGCAAACGTGACTTCTCAGAGTTTTTTCAATCATCTAGTAGAGCCTAGAACTTTATATTATAAATTTCATAGTCCTAAATTGATATTACGTGAAGTAATTAGCCTTTTATACTCATTTAAATAAATTATCGCATGCATTAATCATCATATTATTAAAACGTAACAATGTTATTTCAAGGAGAATGGCATCACCCAAAAGAATAGTGACATCATTTTTATGTAACGTTTTGTAATTCACAGATTTGGAAATTTACCATTTTGTTTATTTTATGTCATGATACTAAATCTGTCATGTAATATGGTAGTACGCTAAATAAAAATGGCTGATTGTGAAAGACAGGTGTACGTAGCTGCGTGAAATCTGTTAAGTATTCTTTGTAAATAAGAAAATAAAAGCTTTAAGCAAATCGTGTCTTCTACAATCAATTTATAAAGTACAATAAATAGGTAAATACCATCCCAATAAAACAATGTCAAAAATTTAAAAATAGAACTGAAGAAAGAAACACAGATAAAATATAAAAATATCTAAAATTAAATTTGTAACCCTTCTAAATTTAAAATGCCATGAGGGTTAACAACCAACTGATACTGCTACTAGCAAAATATTTTAAGGCGATACCTCAAGGTCCATTTTCATACATTTTGTTTCGCCTTTAATCTGGGTAACTAAACAAGTATTGGCAAGTAAAGAATTTAAATTCACGTCTAGTTAGTGATTAGTTCTCGCAGTTGAAGAAAAACGTAAAAATAATTAATAATCATGGATATTTCTGCCTCAAAAATTTCGTCATATTAAATTATAAAGGCCGAAATATCCATGATGCTAACTAATGACTATTAGTAACAAGGTTCCTTAATGCAGTTCCAGCTAGGTATGTACAGTGTACAGTCGGTGTTCAGTCCGTAACAGGGTTTCATATATCGTTATTGCACGTATGGCTAATTATGATTTAGAACTACGAACACGGCTCAAATACTCGCATTAAATACTCGGAGCCCGTCTAATGGCTAATAAATCTGAGGTGTAACCGTGATATACTGGCAACTCGTGCCCTTAATGTTTTTAGTTGGCAACTTTTTATTTTAACACATTACTTATTGGGAGCTCGCGGTCAACTGCTAGGAAGAGAAACTTTATCCACCTGTTTATACTGTATATTATTTTGTATATTATTTACATAATTGCGTTGAATTGAAAATGTATGTTTTTATTTACTGTCCATTTCCATTCCTAATATTGTGTTTACATATATTTAATGTCTTTATAGGACATTTTTTTTCTGCAGCCTTAAATAAACTTATTTAGCCTTATATATCCCGTATTGTAATTGTAGCACTATTACCCCATCGTACCGTATTTGTGTAGCTATTGATTTTTCTGTTACAGAGACTTCAAACTGGTGCTGCGGCCAGACCCAAGTTCAGTGTTCGCGGACGGCGTCCAATTCCATACTTCAGCGGGGCAGATGGACTACAACACGGCCCAAGTTTACTCGGGGAAGTTAGAAGGTAGGTTTTACATACAAATCAACGACGAGACGAGCAAGCTGGTCGCCTGAGTGGGATGACTACTCATAAACACTAACAAGACCAAACTTCCCAAGGGTTGCGAGCGCTTGAAGCACTTACCCAAAAGTCCGGTGTATTTGTAAAAGCGAGCTCTTGCCAGGCTAACAAACGTATAGTCGGGTTAAAAAAAACAAAATTCGAATTACAAAGCACTGCGAGCTTTTGCGCTCGTTACCTTGGCATTGGATGCTAAGGAACTTTTTATTTTAATGCTTCGATGTTCCAAAGGCATCTTCTATAATGGCTAATGGGTTGGGCTATTCTTATATACCCGTATGTCTAGCTGATATTCTAATTGTAGACCATTGAATGAATGATCGTATTCTAATACATTATGTGCTGCGGGCGAAATCCGCCCTGGTTAGAAATGTCCTCGTTTGATAACAAACATTTATACAAATGTCCAGGGATTGTGAGTCAGTTGTTAACATTGAAAATAATTCTTAAAATCTTACATACTATTAGTAAATTATGACCTTCTATCGTGCTGTCGACAGTTAACATGAAATCGATAAGATCAAGCTATGCGTATTATATTTGTATGACATGCCCGATGTCATCGTTTCTATACTTTTAATTTACAACGCCACACGAAGGCCTCTTTCATTACCATATACATTCTGTCCACCCCATGTCACGTTTAGCACATAAAGCCCAAAAAGAAAAGCTATAAAACCTTAAACGTCCTATCGCTGGCCAAAGGTCTCCCAATTTTTTTGTATAGATCTAGAGATGTATGTAATGGCATTCCGAATGCCTATACCCTTGTCTACTTTGTAAGAGAAACGTTATTGAATCTTATTTTTATAATACGCAGGTTTCTAGACAATATCAAGATTTAAATATTTTATGGAAATATATAAATTATAAACCAATACAGTCAAAGATGTACTCTTTAGAACTTATTACTCTTCATATGAATTATCTGATAATAATATTTCTATTATTGAATTTTCGCAATTCAAACACTAAATATAGATAGGATATTGTACTTCGGTATTTATCCCAAGTCCATAATTAAAATACACCTTATGCTGAGGTGATATCACTAGCCAAGCAATAATGCTTCTCTAATTAATAACAAGATTTTGCTTTTCTTATTCCTGATGTTTAAACATTTCGCTGAAACTCCCGCCCATAATAATTAAGAAGTGAAATACTCGTTGATTCATTTAATTAAAGTAATCAAAACTCATTTGGAAACCTGACTTCAGTCCTAACAGGTGCGCTAATATCCAATTTCATCATTTACGAAATCTGTTAAAGAAAGAAGGCCTTTATTAAAATTTGACATTATTTATATATTTGTTGTCCTTATTTTTTTTTCACCATTTTGGGCTTACTATTTTAAATACAATAGATAAAATTTTGAAAATAACCTTTATACTTCCATTTTTAACTATACGATAAAGTAATTTTATTTATTTGGTCAAAAAAGCCACATACTTTTTATAATATAAAACTGGATTCTCGGTGTTCTGTTAAAATTAAAATTCTGGCATCCGTTTATATTTCAAGTAAAAAGTCATACTATTTTATCCAACGTTTTATGTAAAAGAGAAAATGGAATACGAGCTGAAAATGAACTATAAATTACTTTAAACTGACATTAAACTTTAAATTTAAAATATTTTATATTCAGCCAATAAAAATATAAATCTTTGCTTATAAGAATATAGTTCTAATTAATTATACATAGCACTAATTATACATAAAATGTGACCTAGGGTCTCAAAACTAAGCATTGCAATATTTAACACAAGACGCGCAAGTCAGTGAATAATAACTTGCAGCTTACAACATGAGACAAGGAAGGGACTAATTATCTGCACCAGATGCTAGGACGATAAAAACCATAATACTTCATTGTACACTCACGACATCTGATAAGCTAAATGATGCAACTTACAACTCCTCTTAGCCGAAATTGAGGGCTGGCGCTTTTGTTCGAAAAGTGATTTTTATATCACTTGGTTTATTTATTCAGAACAAAAAAAACCTTGATCTTATATTAAGAACCATTATTCCAATAATTTCAAAAGTGTGTCGTAACTAATTTTAAAATTCAAATTATCCAAAAAAGTTCACGTAACTACACAATTTTCATTTTAAACTAAAACATAATGTTATTCTACTAAATACTCGATACTCAGTGTCTATTTGTTAATACACAACTACAATTATGAACAATTTCGTCAACACGTCGAAGGGCTTGCCGGTACTTTCGTAATGGAACAGGTATTTTACTAGTGTGGTGTTGGCGCAAATTAGCAAGGTGCACCGCTAACGACGACTTTGACCTGAAATGCAAGGGCAGCTGTCAAGTGTAAAGTGTCGCTTTTGACGTATAGTGAACACTTGTATATCCGACATATTTTATGTGCCAACGGTATAAAAGAAATTGTTTATAGTGTCTGTCAATTGTACGTAATATGATGCTAGATTGGATTAAGTCGTGTTTACTAACGCTGAAATAAAAACGCAAAACTCAAAAATAAACACAGAAAATACATACTTGTTTTAGCTTAAATCCAAACAACTAAAACACAAACGAATTTCTACGAAACATTTTCGAATATCAAAAAATGGATAAAAGCGTTGTTTTCCTTATTTTGAAAATAGAATATCCGTGATGTTTGGCATATCAAATCTAAAGCGGATATAACGTGCGCCCGAATAATCGATAGTTGTATGAAAGGAGGGTCTATCAGTCCTAGACAATAAGGAACTGTCGCAAACCGAGTCACGTGCCGCCTGGCTCGTTTGTGCCAATTCATGCAGCCAACATGACGACAAAAACTACACACGTATCTGCCAATTGAGCGGTCCACTTAAACTACATCAGGCTAGATAAAATGCACAATAGGCCAAAGTCCTATTGCCGTGTTATTTCCTTTGAAATTATTTCTTTGACGTTCTAGTATACTTACCTGCATAACTTCTAATTTCCCCTTATTTTCAGTATGAGGACAAAATATAATAGGTATGTGTTTCCAATTTAAGGTTATTATAAACAAAAAACAATTCTATAATAAAGTCCAATAAAGGTACTTCAATTCGAGCTAATATAAAAAATAATATCTCAACTAATGTAATGACGTTTCTAAACCAAGCAAGACATGAGTACCAAATCATCCCGCTCAATTTAACAATCTGCCCGTCGTTCTGTAAAGCGATTGAAATGTAACCTACCTACCTATGTGAACTACTTTACAATTCCCGTGGCTTTTGTCCAATTATTTCAAGTTAACTGTGGCTCTTCACGTGGCTCATGCAACTTACTGCTTGAATATTGTAATCACGTTGCACGCACTATAAACTTTTAGGTTTAATGGCTTGACAAGTTGGCATGTCAAGCACATGTGACTAGTATTTAAGCTGCCCTTTTTCCTGTCAGGTACGACTTTATCGCAATTTTAATTGTTACTTAATTTGTATTTGGCATATCTACGTAATCATTAGTTTTTACAATAAAACATTCCTGTATTATTCTCCTGAAAGATACAAGTTCCAAAAATAAACCAAATATCCTCAATTGTATCTAATCCCATGCCACAATACGAAATATCGACATCTAAAGAAAATTATTGTACCATCAATACCCATACCTGCGATGAATCTTTATGTAGTAGTTTAGTAAAACGACAAAAGAGACTTAAGCACCGCACAAATAAAACACACAGCGGTCCCCTTGTTATTCCGTCCCTCCTGAATATAATGCTCATTCGGTTTCTCGATTCGGAAAAATCTTTTTCAACAAACGAACCGATTTGTCCATCATAGCAGTTCTCTGCATCGGTTTTTATTTCCCAGCTCCCATTAATTGTTCGACGGCTTGCGGAAATTGAATTGTTTTCTTTTAACGACTTACTCCTTTGTGCCGGTTTCTTTTAATTATAAGTCCAGTTAAAACTGCCTTCTCGTTAATAGCATTTAAAATGAATGTTCCCAATCAGATGGATGAGTTTTATAGGTGAAGGTATAAGTTTATTGTTTGTATGGGGATTTGGTTTTACAAACTAAATACTTTGATAATCATTATCAGAAAGTGATTAAATTAATATTTGTGTGGTCTATTTCCAAGGCTTAGAATCCTGATAATATTAGGAGTTTGGATCAGAATTCATTAGCAATTACTATGCAGATTGTTCTACGAAACTAATGTCCCAGGCCATTCTATTCTAATCTTAGACTGTGAATGATCTCATCCCGCCACAGCAATGTTATAAATACATTAAATGTAATTAACGAGTTTTTCTTCATCGTTAGTACACCTGAGTAATGAAGTCATTAGAAGCTTTTAAGTAGGTATATGGATCTAAGAAGCCATCGCAATCTCTCCCGAGAAGACGAATGGCTGTCACGCACCGTTAAACAATTTTAAGCGTAGTGCCTACACGTAGATGCACTAAAGAGTGCCAACTCACAAAACAAGCAATTAAACACGGGCCCAACAAACTTGTACATTCTGCAACTAACTTAATAAAACGAATATAATTTTGTGACGCCACGGCCCATCTGAGTGAAGACAAAGTGAAGTTTGTCGAAATTACTTTGAAAGTTTAATGAGGCATTGTTTCGTGAAAGGTCTCTTAATATTTACGTATAGCGAGCGACGACACCGCAGTATATTAATAGCTTTTCAAACACATAATTAAAAACTGAGTTTTATCGGCTTTCATGGCGTTGCATGCGAATCTGCAACTCGTTTAGTTTAAGTTAATTTTATAACTTGTGTTAATTACTGAGAAAAATACTTCAATCTTAAGATGAAATATTTAAAAAAAAACTCTTCGTATTAGTTAAATAAAGTAGTATTTGAAATGAACAGTGGTTTGCCTATCCAACCGTTGTCATACTTATTATCGTATTACTTACCCAATTCTTGTTTCTCTATGTCCCGGCATGCTTTAATTTATTTCAGACGTTATCGCAAACTTTAGGCTTTAGATAATAAAATCAAATTTGTATATAATTTTATAAGAAAGAAAAACCTCAACAACTAACGTATACAGTTGAACATCAAAAGATTTAAAAGTGTTTGTTCAACGCAGTCGATTTTTCTTATGCTACAAAATGAATGACGAGAGAAATGGAGTGTAAGGTGGTGGCAGGGCGTAGTGGGTAATTACCGTTATTTATGAGTGGTTTCTATCCCTCCCCACTGAGTGCGACTGCAAGTCGTGATTTTAATTCATTCAAACTCCCGAGGCTCTTTGCACCTCGAATTAGTTTGCATAAAATATCGCCAGACATTTATTTGAGCGTCCCGAGTCCCCGACTTGTTTGTATTTCAAAGGTTTATTTTGAAATAGTGGGCTCTTTGAGCTGATTGTTTATATGGATCTTTTAATTACAATTAATTTATTTACAGAGGCACTTGTACTAACTGGCACGATTCCGTCGTTTGTTTCAGATGACGATTCGTCTCACGTTTACGGTATAATTACTGCAGACGGTCTATTTGACGGAACGATCTGGACGCCAACAGAGGAGTACTACGTGGAGCCATTGTCTAGATATAACGTAGAACATCCCAACATGCACAGTGTCATATACAGACGGTCAGATGTCCAGCACCCGCACGAGAACAGTGAAGCGGCCCCCTGCGCCTCACATCTTCTGCATCTCAAACGCACGCTCGGAACCAAAGCTGAGTTATTCAATTTTACTGAACATCGACCTCCCCAACTGTCTTCTCTGAACAACCACTCTGAAGATTTACGCAGTGAATTACACAGACGCAAGAAAAGATGGCTCCCCGAAGACGAGATGCAAGATGACGAGCCAAAGAAAAATCCCGAATTACCCTTAGACTTAGACGTCCCCTACACTAGTAACGGCGAGCCGTTCGATAATAAGCTTAGCACGAGAAAACCGAAAACCAAAATCGATAAAAGTAACCTCATCACGAAGGTGCGACTCGACTCCGAAGAGTCGAGACCGAAGCCAAAGACTCACGTGGAAGTGATCAAAACGAAAGCGGGCGTCGTCACAGTGAGCAAAGACATAGTTAAGAAAGAGCCCGTGGGCTACACGGTGCTGTCGGCCAACGCGACCGACGACGGCCGCCATGTTAACAAGAGAGCCACCGTCGACCCCAGGAAAACAACGTGTCTAGTGTATTTACAAGCGGACCACATGTTCTACCAGAGATACGGCTCGGAGGAGGCGTGCATCGAGGTCATGACGCGACACGTACAGAAAGTCAACGCCATATACAAAGTGACAGGTAACAATCGACTAGCTTTGAGCCCGACCGCCGACACAATAGCATTACATAAACGTGCACTTATTACATAATCCGTTTCAGACTTCAATCAAGACGGCAAGCCAGACAACATCACATTTATGATCAAAAGGATAAAGGTTCACACGTTGGACGCGCTAAAAGATCCGGCTTATAGATTTCCCAACAACTACGGTGTGGAAAAATATTTGGAGCTTTTTTCGGGTTCGTAATTCCTTTTCAATGGCATAAGGAGGTTGAACGTATTTTTCCGGGTGAATACGACGACGCTAATAAACGAAATTACAAGCGCTTGTAAAGAGAATTGCTATACCCGTTCATATTATTTGTTTGCATAAAAAGTTAAACGTACATTTTTATTTTACAGAGGAGGATTACGACGCGTTTTGTTTGGCATACATGTTTACGTATAGGGATTTCGAAATGGGCACGCTGGGACTCGCCTGGACCGGCGACCTTAAAAACGCCGGTGGCGTCTGTGAGAAGAACGGGGTAAGGTGAACGACAAAATGTGTGTTATTTTATATGTGGAGTGTAGATTTAATCGATATGTTGTTGTTAGCATTACCGGGGCAGCATGAAGTCTCTGAACACGGGAATAGTCACGTTGCTGAACTACGGCAAACACGTGCCGCCTGCCGTCTCACATGTCACACTCGCACACGAAATTGGACATAATTTTGGATCACCGGTGAGACTATATTAACTTTCTAGAACTTAATTAAAAATTACTAGGATATGCAAAGTTTATTTAAAAACATACATTTAAAATCTGAATTGTTTATGAACATAAAAATTTAGGTTTAAAAAACTACTGTAGGGAAAAAACAATACCATCTAATATTACAATGAAAAAAATTGCTTATAATTATAATATCACAAACCATACTTTAAAAAAAAAAATCACACGATATTATAGCACGATCCTGAAGTATGCACGCCATTTGGAGAAGACGGCAACTACATAATGTTTGCCCGAGCGACCAGTGGTGACCGTAAGAACAACAATAAGTTCTCTCCGTGCTCGCTGCGGGCCATCGACCCGGTGCTCAACAACAAGGCCAGATCACCTAAAGGTTGCTTTACAGGTAAATATTGCTAATAGACAATACTAGCTAGTTCAGTGGTCCTCTGAGAACAATTTTCAATATTGTGTACGTCGAATTGCCACAGAAGCGATACAATAGCTGATAAAATATTAAGGAACTTATAAAGAAAACTAGATCTAATAAAAGAAGATAGAAAACACCGGTAGTATTTTATAAGTTAGTAAACTCAGGGATATATCTTTATTTTCAAGGTGTACTTACGTAAACAGAAACGGAAAGCTTACTTTCCAAGCATTCCAGATATTCCTTATTAATTCGCACAACAAACCCTGCGGGAAGGGGACGAGATATCCACCGCTGACTTATGATATGACGTCCCCTCGTCGGCGCCATTTCTCCCCTCAGTTTTGCTTCCCTCCACTCGTAATTAGGGTAGTCTGTTCTGTCACACAAATACATTATCTGCTTACGGTAGAAGTACTTTTATGTGTGTCAGCGTTGGTTTTATTATCTTGTTTATGATTCACAAACAGATCTATGTCTACGAACGAACTGTTATGAAGAATTTATATTTTATACACGTGTTATGGTTACGTTATTTTTACCAAAAAAGTTTTTAAATATTCTACAAAAAGAAAGAAGAGAGAATTGCATATGATGAATTAATAGCAAATTCTTGATGAAACACACCACAGAAAAATATTGACTAATACTGTACATACTGTGCACGTGTTACTGTATTGTTATTTATCGCCTCTTTAAGAACGGCTAAAACGTCATTTTAAGTTTCCGAGAGATTGTAAAACTATAAACTTTGTTAACCACGAATAAAAGTAATTTCTAAGTCAAACTAATTTCAATCGACCAGGGAACAATCTAAAGTTCAATAACGCAATTCTTCTAGAGCCTCAACCAGCGATATGCGGGAACGGCGTGGTGGAGGAAGGCGAGGAATGCGACTGCGGCTGGGCTTCGGAGTGTACCGATGTATGCTGCAGACCACAGGCGGCGCGCCCGCACTACAAGCCTTGCACGCTCACCGAGCACAGTGTCTGCAGCCCCAGTCAGGTACTGATCACGAACTATATGTATAATTAATATGCTTCATGAAAAGTAACAGCTAAAGTAAGTTATGACGAGTTGCTTCAAGACAAACGTCATAATTTAGGATAAAAGATATGTTAACTGTGTAACTGTCAATAAGAAGACAGTAACATTCAAGTTGCCGCACCATTAAGGAATAATTTTTCGGCATACGTGTTCTCGTTTAACATTGGATTTGCAAGCGGAACGTGAAAAAAATATTTAGACAGGCCACTTGATACACAGTCAACATGAGGGATGATGTACGCTGATCGACATTTTCCTTAGATTTTTCTTAACGTCAGATGTAGTGTAGTATCATTGCCGTACTATAAAATAACTTAATGTTTGTAAGTCTCTAATATCCGCAATGAAAAGTGAACTGTGCCAGTAGGTATTAAATGCTAATATTCCCTCCAGGGTCCGTGCTGCACTGCGTCGTGCACGCTCAAGTTCGGCGACAAGTGTCGGTCGGACAACGGCTGTCGCGACGCGGCCCACTGTGACGGCAAGCGCCCCGCCTGTCCCGCCAGCCGCCACAAACCAAACCGAACGCGCTGCGACAAGGAACTCGTGTGTTATATGGGAGTAAGTATTACTAGTTGGAAAGTCTTATATATTGTAAATCATAAGTACACTGGAATTAGTGTTGTTTCCAAAGGGTACAATTTTCCAGTAAGCTATCTATCAATGTGGTCATTGTAATCTAAACTACTTGGCATTATACATTTTCGTTATTGCAAGTAGAAACCTGGAGCATCTTTAAAGTGAAATCTACCTATAGTTTTTTATTAGACGTAACCCTTTCAGTCAGGACATTCTTTTAAAACAAATATTCATGTTCATTCCGACTTTGGTTTGTTCTGAACTTAACCTTTTTAGGACCCAGCTGTATCTTTGTAAAATGGCGGTGGCGATCCCCCTGCCCGTCCTCAAGGCCGGCACTGATTACACTCGTATCTATTCAACCCTTATACCGTGTATTCTTTTTAAAACCTGCCTAAAGTGAAAATCACCATTCCAAAGTTCTATAACCAATAATTTCTTTTGTTTACGCGAATGTTAGACATTAAATTAAACTATTTTTCGGATTATATCGCGGTTTTAATTATTTTAGTTTTCTCCCGACCTTTCGAATACTTTGCATCCTTCATGGTCACGGCAGGGACTGAATTGTTGTTCATCGGCAAAGTCAGTTACATCGACCTACATTTTACAAATATACAACTTTTTAATTTTTTAGCTGTTCTATAACCAAATCTTCATATCCAGGAATGCACGGGGTCCATCTGCCTGGCGTACGGTCTGGAGTCGTGCCAGTGCTCGGCGCGTGCGGAGGACCCGCGCTCGGCGTGCGAGCTGTGCTGCCGCAAGCCGGGCGGCCAGTGCATCTCCTCCTTCCGATGGAACACCGCGCCCTACGACGTGCCCGACATGTACTCCAAGCCGGGCACGCCGTGCAATGATTATAATGGGTATGGAGTGAAATTTTATATTTTATGGTTTAGCTACTTTAGAGATGACGATTGATATAGCAAAACCTGTGCTTGTAAATATCAATGTTTTCAAAAATAAACAATGTAAAATCATAAAGATCTTTTTGAATGTGAGAATAGGGGCCTCTATCTTGCACTTCGACACCACCATGACGTGTACTATATACTATAAAGTACTATAATTATATTGTAATTGGAAAAAGTGAAATCCATTTGATAAAATAATTTCACCCATAATAATATTCGCCTATATGTGAACATTCTGCCCATTCAACGTAGACCGGCAAGGCATAATCGCCGCTATATGTTTTACCAGTTATGACTTTACGACCAATCTTTTAAAGTCAAATTAAAAGTCCTCTAAAATGCCTTGCTGCTAGTGGTAGGATATATTATCTGCCCGGATAGCGACCAGCGTACCCAAGCTGTGAAAACCAGCCATAGTGACCCACGTAAGTGTGTCGCGTTGCAGCATCAGCCTGTGTATATTCGGTTTTAACAGGCCGGTATAATTGTGTCGACTATGGAGGGATAATCATCTCTCGTCAGTGGACATTCTTTTTGATCCCGCTCACTTATCAAGTCAAAGGGGTCACTTTACCATGCCATATAAAAAACCCTTATATCGTTTAATATTTAAAGGTACTGCGACGTGTTCCAACGGTGTCGCGAGGTGGACCCGTCAGGCCCGCTGGCCACGCTGCGTAAACTCTTGCTATCTGACGAGAGTATAGCCGGCTTCAAACGATGGGTGCTACGTCATTGGTACGCGGTGCTGCTCATCCTACTCGCGGTTATTGCGCTCTTGGTGAGTAACTTCTTTCATCTTACCTAATATTTGGTCTTCTTAAGTTATTGAGAATTTGCACGTGATTATTCTAGAACAATAACTGTCTTTTAATAACCTTTAATGATTAGGTGAAAATATAACAAAGCAACAAATTACTATTTACATACATAACATCACGCATTTATCCCCGAAGGGGTATGCAGAGGCGCAACTAGGGCACCCACTTTTCGCCAAGTATGTTCCGTCCCATGATGTGACAGGGGGCGAGCCTATCGCCATATCGGGCACAAATTCCAGACTCTGGGCTGATACTGAGCAGAAAAACCCAAATATCACTTTGCCCGACCCGGGATTCGAACCCAGGACCTCAGAGCGCTATTGTACCGGACGTGCAATACAACTACGCCACCGAGGCAGTCAATTAATAAAAAAAAAATATTATTTAATAAGTGAAATTATTAATCAATTATCTGATTACATTTTTTCTCTCAGCGATGCTGCCATATCCTTGATACGACTGTAAATATAAACGCGAAGTATTAAATAAATTATTATATGCTGCAAAAAATAAGGTATTAAAGTATGCTAGAGCGTATGGAATTGATTGAAATGGTCACAGTACATATTAAGCTAGGCTAATAATACCTAATAAATATATATTTTTTTTAATATAACGTATTGATTGATGTAAAAACACCTTGTTGATACGAAGCGCATTTTTCATTTTGCAATTCAATTTTTCATCAATGCATTATCATCTTTGTACATTTATTATGAAACATATCATTAATGAATAATATGATTAATATAATTTATATTGTTTTATAGGTGGCAAGCACACGTTTCTTCGGTCGTCACGGGAAAAAGCTCAAATCAGTGACAATAATCCACTCCTCCACGACAGAAACCGTCCGTCTGCCCGACGGTGCTGATCAGGGACTCATAGTCCATACTGCCGTTAGGTACGGATTCGAACTACCTCACAGTGTATATGAGTCCATTAAATTGGGTTATTGCAGTATTATCTATAAAATAAAGACGCGATAAAATTATATTTATAATTTCTTTTTTGTTCTAGGTCAAAACTGCCACTAAACAAAAAAGTAGCTTTAAGAACACGAGCCTATCGTAACAAGAAAGATCTCAAGAAGCAAGGAGACAAACCAACTCCTTCGCACAATGCCAACAAAAAGAGAGTAAGTATACAAACCAATTTAAAGATATATTATTATTTATCTGGGAGGGATGTATACTAACTTAATTATTACCTCTTTCAGAAGCCAAGTAACCAAGCAAAACTAGATGAAGTCCCTAATGTCACAAAAGAAAACACAGCAATAGTCACCAACGCCGAAGGGAAATCTCCTAAACACGTCATACTATCTAAACATAAAGGTAAAGTAAAGAAACGAAAAATGAAAATGAAGAAAGAGACAATAGACTACAGTTCTATGCAGAAGCACCCCGCTTCCCCGAC
The DNA here is from genome assembly GCF_014839805.1 of Manduca sexta. Taxonomy (NCBI): domain Eukaryota; kingdom Metazoa; phylum Arthropoda; class Insecta; order Lepidoptera; family Sphingidae; genus Manduca; species Manduca sexta. Next base: position 14,722,033 of record NC_051134.1, on the reverse strand, counting down.
CAAAGACAACGAAGCGTTGTCAAAGGTACAGAAATGGCTGCTCAGCTCTCCGCAACCGATAGGCATACCAAAATCAAAATCTATACCACTTGGATTAACTGAACGAAATCATAGACAAGTTCCGAAAGGCACTCGCAAAACTAGACCGTCCAAAAGTGCAACCAACTTGTTGTCTGGCGAAAAAGCTAGACTACAAGTTGTATTTAAACCACCATTCAGATTCAGTGTGAAGATTTGCAAGAGCGATAAGACGAAAGTCGTCCTTGACAAGTCATCCAAGCCCGATGTAGACAGAAAACGTCATGAAGTTATGTCTCAGCAACCCGTGCCGGAACCTATAAAAGTAATTCCATCCAACAGAAACTCTAAGCACTCTAATTCTTCTAGAAACACTGAAAGCACATCGTCGTCGACCAGTCCTAAGTCACAAAACCAAGACGGTAAAGAACACGGCTATGCTAATTTGTTGCCGCGTAGCGCCAGTGATTGTAAACTAACTAAGAAAATCCCAGAAGTTAAAATCCGGAACGGTCATAAAAAAAGTAACTCAGTCGGGCAAAAGAAAGACACTACTGAAAGCAAACAAAATCTAATATCTCAGGAAGACTTCGACAACGCTCATGTCTACGAAAATGTAGTCATGTCTCAAGATTCGTTTGTACCGAAAAGTTGCAGTATGCCGCGACGACAAACCGCCGTGGGTATATCACGGCAGAGCAGCTACGGCCACCTACCCCGAGCTCAAATCCGCCCACATAGACATAGTACAAACAACGTGACCAGATCCAGGAACAACAGTGCCAGCGAGCTCGAACATTTCTACAACGTCATCGAATCATTAAAAAGAACTAACAAAAAAGACTTTAATCCGAGTAACACTAACACGAGCAGCTCATCGGGCAGCAGCAGGCACGGCCTACCCTTAAATAAAAGTAATTCTAACCGGAAAGGTGGCAGCAGGAGTTCTCGACAAAACAGTCTAGTCGATAAACCTTCGCGTGCCAGTCCAATCGAGTCATCGGCGGCCAAACTGAAGAGGCAATTCAGTGAGGCCGAACTGGGTAACCGGCAATGTGACAGTGGTCTGAGGGGCTTCCAACTGGTGGTGGGTAAGGACAAGCTGAAGAGACAACTGAGCGACAACGAGCTGTGCAAGTCGCGCGTGCAGCTGGCGATGCCAATGTCGGCGGGTGCGGCGCCGGTGTGGCGGCGCGGCGGGCTGGCGCACGCGCGCACGTACACGTTCGGCGACCTCAAGCACAGCGCGCCCGACGCCGCGGAGCGGGCCGACGCGCCGCCCGACGACGTCCACATCTCTTCCGACGACTTTTTGAAAATCATTGATAATTAACATTCCCCGGTGGTCTCTTAAGTCTTAAGAATAAATCGTTATAGTTATTTTTAAAATATGAACAAATTATTAATGTGTATATTAGATATCTAATCGCAAGGTGTAACTGATGTCGGCTGTTGTAAATATTGTAATTTGCTTTTATTTTTAGGTATTAAACGTATCCTGCCACTGAAACAGATCATTGCTCAGTCCCATACGTAAGACGATAGGTACGCGAGTGTGTACGACCGGCACGAGTGGTAATGGCAACGATCTTATGAATAGTTTTGTTTTGGATAAAACATTATACCCAAACACTACGTGTGTTTTTTCTCGTTCCTTATTTATTAAAGATATTTCCGCTACTGCATTTTAACAAACAGTGAGCCAGTCTTCGAGTACTTATGGTTAAAACAAAAAATAAGGAGTACTACATGCTGGCAATGATCTAGTTTCACTGTACGATCTCTATAAAATGAATCTCTATTTTTTCTACATGCTATGTATTGTACAAATTTACTCAAACCTATGTAAAGTGTTCATATAACATTATTTTGATACTTTCTTTATGATACTTTTACGTGATTTGATTTCATTCTAATTTCGGTTTGTAATCGGTTGGTTATAACTATTTTATATGGCGGTCAATTAATGTGTCAATATAATTTGACATTTTGAATTCAAGTTCACTCCATGCTAACCTGAAATAAAATTATTTAACTATAAATAACAATTATAAAGGCTTCCATAGGATTGTATTTTTAACCATTCATCGTTATTTATTTAATATACCTACATATAATGTATCCCGCTTTTCCTACTCAATACAAAAAGCTTTTATATAGGTATTGATTTCGTAACATTTTCCTTCAAGGTTGTGAGTATACGTCATTTTTAACCTTTGATATAATCCTATGGAAACCTAAGTTTGCAGATAAACGTAAATCGAACGCTAAACTGTCTCTTCATATGAATATTTTTCTATAAAATATTGGATTTATCGCGAACTAACAAAATATAAGTCATAACTCATAAGCGTCATAAGTACATAAGGAGACTCCTGGCTGTTATTCGTTTTGTATGTTGTGTTCTGCAATATCTGGGATGGAATCACTTTCAGTTGGTCCACGTATTAGTATGACAATATAGTAGAACGTATAATTATAATAATAATATTATAAATATTGTAATTGTTAATATGCTGTCTAGAGGTTAGGTATAATATGGACATGATTTGATTAATTAAGTTCCCGCCTAAATTGTGTCGCAATATACCTATTTTTATCGTTAATCTCGGCTATTCGTTTAAAAATCGCGGAAGGCTGTATTTTTTTAATATTCAAAAATCAAATACAGATAAGTACAATTTAAATTTTCTATCTCAGATATAATCAGAATGTGTTCCAATATTTGTGTGAGTCGTGCGAGAGCTTCGCGGCTGTTGCACAGCGTTTATGAGCTTCGTCATAGGGAGGTAAGGGTAAAAACGTAAAGCTATTGTATTGTATAGGAACTGATGATTTCTAAGGAAATACTAAAAGTATTTGGAGATGTTACAAATTTGTATTTACGATATAAATAGCGCTTCAAATGTCGATGGCGATCAAGAATAAAAGTATTACTAAATCCATAGATTATCTAATGCCTCATTGCTGAGCTGCGACTGTACGTATCCAGATCTTTAAGTCTCCTCGACAATATATTCTGAATTGATTTCGACTTATAGTTCTATTAATATTCTTCCTTATAATAAAATATATTCGACTTAAATACCTACGTGTTGATTACATATTATTATGTATGACACCACAATAATTTAGATTTTATGAAACGAATAACGATTTTATAGTATAATTAAAAATAAATTTCCGTAAAATATAAGAAAAACACGCATAACTAACTTCTTTTTACTGTATAAAACAATATATAAAGTTGTCCGATATATGTAACAATGTATCTGATCATGTTTTCACTGTATTTGTTCCAAGTGCCTTATGAACAAATCATCGCATTCCTAAGTATCTACATTCCAAATTACGAGGAAACACATTCGTCAGCTAATTTCTAAATCAAATAATTATGATAAACTGCAGCTGTACGTGTAATGTGTATATAAAAATTATGTATTATATTCTATCAAAAATTCGCTTTTCTGTACTTAAGTAGTCTGTGATAGTATATGTTTCTTAAATTTATGCCTGTTACTATTACTTCATACTTTAGTTTAAACTCTCTATCTGTATTGTTAACAATCCATATTGAATACAAATTTGTAATAAATTCATTTTCTAACAATTTTCTATTTTTTCTGCATTTTTAAAAAGATTAAAAGAACTCCAACAATATATATCTTTTTTATTATTTTTGATTTTTAATAAACGTATTGTAATAACTTACCCCTTGCTGTAATAATAATAATAAAAAAATAATAATATCCTAAAATCGAAATATTGGCACGCAATCGTCAATCAATCAATGATATTAAATAGATATTATAATAAAAAAAAATAAATAGCAAACAAACCAAACAAAATAAATTGGATTGGATACTTAATACAAAAAAAAGATAAGTATGCCAATAACACGCGAAATCTGAAGATTCGGAATTAACCTAATTAAGACGTTTGCATACACTATGCGTAAATGACAAATACTAGCCAATTTACAAACGTGCAAATACATGGTATTATATTTTATCGTTACTTGCCGGCTTCAAAATGCGAAAATACCTGCTGGCAGATAATTCGATATCTGCTGTTTACCGGTGTCGCTTTTTGCAGCCCGGCGAATTACAGCACAGAAAAATTCACGTAGAAACGTGTACTCAACGTATTTTATTTCAATGTAACATTTTCATAAACATAACTTATAAAAAATCATTAAGAATGTTACTTGCTCAAAAGGTTTAACAATTCTCTAGTTTTAACTATAAAGTCACTAAAACGGCAAAATTGGAAGAATAGCGGCCCGTAAACGGGTCGCATAGCAGTGGCTCACGAATCGCATCATCGATCCGCCCCATGTGGCCCATCTCTAACGAATGCACTTCTATGCAAAATATTATAAATAAGAACGAATTTTTACGTTGCGAAGGTTAAGCCTCATTACGACGAGGCAATTATTGGTTGCCATAATCGCACACATTTTTTTGCCAGCAATAATCGTCTCTTGAGTATCTTTCAAAAGATACGAGAATTAATGTTCAGACGGGGTACCATTTTGAAGCAAGATATTATTGGTTTTAGTGGGCTTTATCTACTATTTATGGTCTCTTAGATATCTATAAATACTCTTTATTATTTTTTTTATTCAAAATTAAATCTGAGCCTGATATCTCTAGACTAGGGATGCCAACCAATGGCACGCAGAAAAATAATCTGGACACCCCAATAATAATTGAGAATGACTGCCTGTATGTACTAAAAATCATACCTATATTATTGTTAAATTTTATCAGATATAGTTTTTTTTAAATGTCATAAGGAACGTTAGTGGGCATTGCTTTTGCCTACAAAAATATAGATAGGGCCAAAAAAGTCAACAATAGAAGCCAAAAGGGGCGCCGTCAATCGGCCCTGGACTACACGTAGCGTTTTTTTTAACGATATTTATCATTAAAGGTTCATTATCGCTGTCCTAGACCAACTCCTTTATTATCGCTATTCATTTGTTTTAAAATATCATATAATGTCAGATCGCAAAAATAATTGTATTTTGTGACGAATTGTAAATATTCGATAATGGCTCCCATACGATATAGCTTACATTACGAGGATTACTCTGAACACCTGATGTCGAGATTTGGTACATTATTGCAAATGCAATCACTGGTGGATATGACGCTTATGTGTAGTTCGCACACTCTGCGTGTTCACAAAACTGTACTGGCAGCTAGTAGCGCTTATTTTCAGGTAAACTTGTTACATATCAATATTAATATTTCTTTTGCAAATAGAAAGGCTAGAAAAAGAGTAGTCATCTTTTAGACTAAATAGTTAGTATAAATACAGAAGTGTCTATCAACATCATATCTCACGTAAGTGCAATAGGTATAAGTATATATTTTTAAACTTCTAGGAGGTTCTTCAAAAACAGACCGGCGAACCATTAATTATATTAAAGATGCGATTCAGTGTGTTGAAATGCCTTGTGGAATTTATGTATTGCGGTAAAACTCAATGTTTGGAAGAGAATTTGGACGAGTTGGTAGCAGCGGCGCAGTTCTTGAAGATTAAGGGATTATCAAAAGTCAACAAAGAGGGGCTTGGCATTACTAATGATAGTAAGATGTCATTATTATAGCTAGCAGCAATATATTGCTGCAAGAACTTGCTAGTCTAAACTTATCTTAGATAATAGGTGTACTGTTGACCAACAGGCATGTCTTACCTTTACATAATGAGACACAAGATATAGGTACTTGCGTATCTATTATCACCATTAAACTTTTTATCAGATAAAATAAGATGCTATCATATCCAGTGAAAATATTTTAGTTTTCCAGCACTCCAAGCGAGTCACCCACGCTGGTACAGTTCTTTAGCGAGTAGACAGATAAGGTTTAGTAATAAGCAATAAAAAAGAAAGAAAAATTATCTAATAAAATACAAATGTATATTAATGACCTAAATTTGACTTTAACGAACCTATTCACAGTGTTATAAAGTATAATATGGCCAATCAGGATCGTCATTATTTTCCAGGCGAGACGCTGGTTTTTACCCCACCTGTTGTCATAAATCGACCGCCGCAATCTTTTATCGACTTGCACGTGCAGGTAACTCGACCTACCTTTTTTAAAGAACAGAATGCGGAGAGCAAACGATGCGACTAGCATGCCCACAAATAGTAACAATACTACCCGTATTTTCATTTACAAATGAACCATGCGGGTGGCCGGTACTACACTGCGCTGGTCACATTAAGACATTAGATGCCAACTTCCCGCACTCAGAGACGTCTCTGAATGTGATAGTAATCTACAATGTTCTTAAAACTGGGCAACTGTGCAATTAAAATGCTTCATAGACGCGGAAATAAACATTGCGAGGGCATTTATTAAGCAGAGTGGATTTGGATTTTGGCTTCATATAATAATAAATTAATTTCCTGGGGAAAATAATGTATCTTTGCGAACGTCTCGATTGTTCTCAAACCATTGTTTGAATTATACAATCTCAAGTAATTTAACATAAAAGCTAGCTGAATTATGAGTCTGTTCATTTAATAAGGAGGGTGGCCCGAAGCCGCCGCAACTTGCTCCGGCAACGAGCACCAGTCAGACCGACAACCATTGCAGGACTAATAAGGTATACGAGTTATGTATTCAACTTAAAAACAACCACTTTTAAATATTTTATTTTAGTAAATATTTTTGGACATACATAGTTGGTTTAAGGGTCAGCCATAAGATTAGTCATAATTGAAACTATAATTATAGGACATGGTGGTGCGAATACCGTTTGACATAGAGAATGGTGGCGGAGTCAACACCCTGGACTACGGCGACGGGCCGCGAGCGATGAAACCTCGCCGCGGCAGGCCCAGTGTCAGGGTATGTACCTATCCATAATATGTTAACAGGTTAATGCGTGGTCCTTGGTCGAAGGTATATTAATTCAACATATTATTGATAATGTAGTCACTTTACTTTAAGTCGAGGGACAAAGGAAACGATTGCGATTATACTGTACAACTCTGCAAGTAAAATGTCTTTTCAATTTACCTAAATTAGGTAAATTAAAGAATTTGAATATTGCAGAGGTCGGGAGGCTGGGAGGGTCCTGGATCGCTGGGACGTGCTGCGGAGCGCGCTCTACAACGTCGCGAGCAAGACTCGCGCAAAGCTATTCATCATTTGAAGCATTTACAAAGTCGACATATGCAGGTAATTGATAAATTAATATATATTTACGATATATTAGTAATTTTACATATAACTCGATCATTGAAACTGTATTTCTTTCCAGGATTACATGGATAGAGTAACTCTATCGCAAGCTGTCAACAGTATATGCGGGCCTGAATCCTCATCCAACTATATGAACATCGACAACGACCTCATGTACATGGACCAGACGGTCTCCTCCAATGTGCTGGATCCGACCAATCCATACTCCAAGGAATCTACTGGCATTGACCCAATTACATCAAACTATCCGCCAACAAACACTACCACTTCTGAAACTGCGTCCACCGGTATCAGCACTGCTATGTCTCAATACGTTAACGCGTTGAAGAATGCCGGACTACCCACAGATTTGCCTATACTCTTCGAATCCGGTGACGGCTCATACATAAATGTCAACGAGCAAGTATTATTGGATATGGTACAAAGCAGCGAAATTCAGTACGAAGTAATCGAACAACCAAACATCATAGAAAAGGTCTCCGATCCGAGCGAAATCAAAAGTATCGACGACCTGTCGAAATCTATTGAACGTGGTGAAATGCTCCTAGGGAATAAAGTTTTCCCATCGACAAATGAATATGACAAAGACCCTTCGCAGTTCAGTCGCCAAGATCCCATCAACAGTTTAAATTCGATACTGCCTGACAACTTAGAAAGTTTTGCGGACCAGCAAAACTATGTGGTCTTAGATCCTCCTCTCCGAGATACTAACAGCTCAATGGATCCTGTGAATGCTGCCGATTTTTCATGCATCGATGGCGACATGCAATTCTTTACAAAATCGATGACCGATGATGTGAAAAAGTATTACGAAGATCAGCAGTTAAATGATGCACAAGTAATTGAACAATTATGCCCTGCAAGTACCACGTTGGATACAAGCTTTAACATGTCATTGCTCGATACCAAAATCTCACATTTGGGTGAAAACCTAACAGAACAGTATAATTCCCTAAACACTGACGATTTAAGACGAAGCGAGGACTGTTATGACTTTGGCCTGCAACTTCCCCAACCAAACGACTTTAAAGAGGAATCTCTAGAATGTCTGATGGCTACTCCGAAGCGAAATGACGAAGGCTCATACGAAGGAGGAAGTCAATTTGACGAAAGAAGAAGTAAGGAAAGAGACGATATAATAAAAGATTTAATAAATATGGAAAATAAGATAAATGTGGCGCAAAATAGTGAAAATCTTATTCAAAAAGCAAACAATAGTACTTCTGAATCAAACATGCAAGAATTTAATGTCGGGTCTGTATTCCAGGACATCAGCAAACAATTACTTTCTGATAAGGGGAATAATGATCTATCTACCTCTATTACCTCTAGTGGACTACAGTGGGATAGTTTTGACATTGACAATAAGGACGACATTGAAAATAATAAGACTGAAAATAAAGAAACATTTACCACAGAAGGACAAACAGATATAGTAAGAGAATCTAAGTTTTCTACTCCTATAATAGACTTGACGGACCCGGTGAATACCAACCCACAACAATGGGAGAGTTGCGATATGGATGTTAATGAACATGGCAAAAAAGAAACCGAAAAACCTGTTACAAATTCAGAAGACTTGGAAGACAAAGGGAATGATATACCCTATGCAGTAGGATTATTACCTTTAAAACAAATGGAAGCGAATGAAGATTGCAACTTACTGAAGCGGAAAAAGTCCATAGACGTAGATCTATTAGAGAATGTAGACGCTAAATGTTTAAAACGTAAGGTTAAACACAAAATAAATTTAAATTAATTACGCATGTTTAAATGGTCAATGGTTTTGTTAATATAATTATAATTAGCTTAAATGTTTAAATATGTTTCATTCTATATTTTCCTTTTAGCTGTATTATTTTATGATCGTAAGCTTTTGATTCAGCAATATTTTTAACAAAATCTAATGTATTCTATTCGTTAAGTAACAACAACAACAAACACACATAAAAGTAAAATTAAAACAATATTTCAAAGGCGACATTCAAATATAGTGATATACGTTTCACCTATTGCACATTTGTCTAATAACCAATTCATCTATTTTGGCAATTATTTTTTCACATTTGATTTTATTGTTTTATATTCCTGTTGCTCTCCAATAATTTTAAAAACTATTTTCAGATCCATCAAATGCAATTGCTGTTTTATTACACTTCTCTCTGAAGTCAAATCAGATTAAAAACGTTGTATATCAGTCGTCTCTCTCCGCTATTATTTATCAAGCCATTTTTATAATGAACAGATAGACAGCAGGTTGAGTATAGGGTTTTCGCAAGTGAACCACCAGACTTCAAAAATTTTACTAAAATAAACTTTTTTCAATATCACTTGAACTGTACTGATACTGTTCTTATAAGAACAAAATTATTTAGTTACGTTTTCACACCCCCAAATAGGTCAATGAACTTACTTTAATGACCTGAGGATAAAATTTCTTTTTGACCCATATAAAAAAAGTTGAATACGGCTGAGGTAAGATTTCAAATCTTGTAACTAAGTATATAAAATTAATTAAAAGAATAAACAAAAAATCGCACAATTTCCGTCTTCCACTAGTCGTTATAATTTTAATGCGAGTTTATTGGTTTGGGCCCTAGGGGCGTCGGGCTGACTTAAAATGATAACCGACTATTTTATAAATTGAGTAATTGTATGTCGAGTTAAATTAATGACACCCCCTTTCTGCAACATCCCTTGAATATATGTATTAGTCCAAACCTCACCGTATTTTTTCCACACATAGATGTATGTGTAAATACTCAACAATAATACACAGCTATTACAGATGTAAAGTACAAATAGGTTGATTACAAAATGTTTAAATAAAAAACTTCGTCTTATTATCATTTTACTGAAAACGTTACAAAGTATTTAACATTATAATATAAGGCATTTCATTTTTCTATTTTCAAAATGTGACGAAAACTACGTGTATCTTATGATTAACGACGAAATATTAAAATACCAGCTGTGACGTATAAAAAACAATGTTTGTAAATCTGCAATTTATTGTTATACTTACTATGAGTCAAAAATTAAATAATTCACCAAAACAATGCGATTTCAAAATAATTGAGAGAGGGTGTTTTATTGATCAAATACGAAATAAATAGATAGTAAATTAGCTTGTAAAATGAAGTGAAAATGTGATGAGTATATTAGAGAGACACTGTGATAATAAATATATTACTTTTTTTCTATACAAATCGTACCTTTAGAATTGAAGTGACATAACCCAGTAATATGGTTTTTTGTTTGGAAAATCTATATAACGTTTTTGACCTGAGTTTTATGCTTACTGTTTTTTTAATTGAAATTGTATGGATTGTGGACACTTTCATGCGAGAAAATGATATGTTTCTGACCTGTGTCAATTCTTTACTGATATATCAGAATAAAGCTAGTTTTAAAACTTATGTCTTGATAAGTCACTTTTGCAAAATTTTGAGTTAGGTAATTTTCATTCTCAAGGTACGACATTTTAGTCAAAACGACAAACTGTTATTAAATATTATCTACACCCTTATCATACGCAATACCTACTTTTCCGCAAAACATTCTCACAAATATACAAATGTAAAAATGTACAAAACAATAAGATTGCACAATGCGTTGCTTCTTTTTGTACCATATAAATTGTGTAAAAAAATAAAAATATATAAATAAAATCAGATTGTTAAAATGGCTCGGATTGTAAATTATGTCAATGTTCCAAAGACTTATAACTTACGAGATTCCTACAGTGATATGAGCTCGTAATATTAAAATATTAGATTATCACTAATTCGTAGAATACTAAAGCTTAAATATTACTTACATTTAAACATGTTGCAATGCTATAGTATATTTCGATAAACACAAGTTCACATTCTGTATACTTATAGCTTATTGCATACATGCTAAAATGCATTTCTATATTACTTATTGTCAACGATATTTGACATACTATATCTAAGTATATATAAAAATATAAAAAATATCATTTTAGACAATGGAAAGAAGAATTTGCTAATACTAACAGTATAAAATGGAAAAAACCTATAAGGGAACCTAAAAGTCTCAATAAGGTTAGTAAAAAAATTATAGAAATAATGTACATCTAACAAAAGAGTATTGGAAAAATAGCTACTCAAGTTGCACAGCAAAATGGCTCATACACAAACACTAAAACTAATACCAGCCGGAACGGAATGTGAGTTATTTGTGAAGTGCACATCACTATTTTAATATTCTTATAAACAAAGTTATAAAAATAGACTAATCACTAAAGCTGCAGTTTGAAAACATTACAATCAATGTGACATTGTATGAATTGTAATGCGATAAGTGACCCGACTATTACAATTCATACACGTGATAACATCCAGACACGGCAGGACGGTATTAAGACAGTCACTAGCAATAATAGTAGCGATATACTTTCTTTGTGGGCCGCGTCCCTGGCGTAGTATCCATTGGCGTCGGAGTGGTAGTCGCCCATTTGGAAGGTGATAGCGGGCGAGGACATGCGCCCGTCGCCACCATTAGAATAAGCCAGCACTCGCAGGTTGTAAGACTTGCCTGGCGTCATATTACCCACGTACGCTTCCAGTTTGTTCTCCACCAAGACTATTGTGTCGTTTGCGGTGCTCATGTCTTGGTCTATCTCCCATACGCGCACCTGAAAATTTTGTACAAATATTTCTTATACAATTGTAAAATGTAACACCAAAGATAACAAATATAGCAAATAATGTATTAATTTAATCCTTTATGGTCCATTTAAAACAAAACCACAACCACAAAGTGAGTATCAAATGTGTAAATAGAACTCCCGTGTAGAAAGATCAAACTTTTGCATGAAAGACAATCAAATATAAATTACCAATTCCTATGAGTAACATTTATAATTGGGTAATTGAAAGCCAGATACACCTATTCCGGCATTGTGCTCGAACATATTCGGCAGTATCATGGGATGCATGTTACGTACCCCTCTAGGATTTTTGTATATTTATTTGCAACCCTATATTATAATACTAGACATAATATATTATAATGTCCACTGAGCACGGACCTCTTCTACTGTATTATTGAGCCTAATAAATATTTCCTTTGTATTGTAACACGCACCTTGTACCCGAGGAGAGGTTCCTCCTCATCGGTGGGTTGTACGTAGCGCCACACGACGCGGACGGTGCTGGGGTCGTGTGCCCACACATTGACGGACGCTGGTGGTTTTTGGGGAGCCTTGCGGAATGTACGCTCCAAGAAGCGCTCGCTCTCTGGACCTTCGCCCGCAGAGTTGAACGCCATTACCTGAACCATTTTTAGCATTTAACACTTGCGTACTCAAAGGATATCCAGTATCAACAGATCTGTATATTACTAATAATTACTAAGGCTTTCTTTATCTCGCCAAACGTTAAAGAATCTGCTTTTGGAACCTAAAAGATGGCGGACAGGCTTTTTACAAAATTAAAAGTGATAAATTCAATAACTTATGAGACTTAGCCAATAATAACAAAGTAAATAAGGGAATGCTGGATTCGTGAGAAATACTCGCACTTGATAATTTATTTAAACATTCTAGTAAAATTGTTAGTTGGATCTGTTGACAAAACAATATAAAAGTCATTGAATTATTTAAAATGTAGATAATTTTTATTATTGCACTATTAACAAATAGAGCTACCCACTAGATGTCTGTGATGATGACTGTAATGTAGAGTATAAATATAAACATGACGAATGCATTTACCTTAACAAAATAATATGTATCCGGCTGCAAGCCCACAATAAGTGCCCAGTTGCGCGTGGTCCTTGACAAGTAATAGATGCATTCCTCCTCCTTGTTCATTTGCTTCCAATACTTCAGACGATGGCCGATGAGCTTTCCTCGGAGTCTCTCGCGAGACTGGTCGATAGGATTCCACGTGACGTTGAGGGCCGTGGAGTTGAAGGAGCGAGCGTACACGAGCTGCGGTGCCACTTGCGGCATGTCCTCAGCCGAATATATGGTCACCACCTCGCTCTCAGGCCCGGCGCCGTTATCATTAATAGCCTGCACTTTGACATCGTAAGGTGTGTAGAAATACGTTGGCGATATATGAACAACGTACGTCCCGATATTCCCATGTTTTTTGAGGACTTGCGATTGGAATTCGACCTCAGATCCGTTGCGTCGCCAAAATATCTTGTAATGTATACCAGGTCCGTTCTGTAATGATGGCGGTAATGGTTGCCAGGTAATGGTAAGGTCACCGGTCTTCCCACCGCCGCCGCCGACGTTGAACGGCGCCTGGTACGGCTTATCAGATGTTGTAGAGAATTGAGGACTTGGCGCCGACGGCTTACCAGCACCCAAAACGTTAACAGCTTGAACACGGAACTCGTAGACAGCCCAAGGCATCAACGTTGTGGTTATTGTAGCTTGCTTCCTTCCGTTATACCTGTCGACTTCCATCACATTTTCCACGTTGTCAGATATAACGTACCACGTCGAGTTCCAGTGGGTACGTCCTGTAACCACATACCCAGTAATAGGATGACCATTCGAATTACTGTCCGTCCATTCGAGAGTAACGGAAGATCTTTGAATGTTGAGGATTTGTAGACCACCTGGAGATCCCGGCGGGCCCTCAATCCGCAGTTGTGTGTGAGAAGAAATTCTACCTATTGCAGATTTAACGACACATTCATAATCGCCCACATCGGACAAACTAACGTTGTAAATCGTTAACTCGCCTCCTTCAATTTTGATTCTCTTATCAGCGTATAGGTCGGTGGCTTCTTTCATACGAATGCCATTATGATTCCACAAGTATGCTGTGTCCAATATAGGGTCTACTTCTGCATTGCAGTGTAAAAATACGTTTTGATTGACTTGTGTCGTGATGCGCGGCGGCAATCTCTCGATAAACCTTGGAGCACGCAGCACGATAAGGCGGCCTCTGCTTTCGTCTGTACCGTATTGGTTTTTGGCTACACAAGTGTAAACACCTTCGTCATCTCTAGACAGCTGTCGTATGATGAGGTTCCCATTATCTGTTATGAATCTTTTACCACCAGCTCCTATAATGACATTGTCTTTCTTCCAAGTAAATGTTGGTTTTGGCGCAGCCTCAGGGTTACATTTTAATGTTACATTACCTCCATCTGAACCATATGTCTCTGATTCAAGAGGACGTTTTTTAAATGATGGTTTCAAAGACAACACTCGCGAACTGTCCTGTTGAATAACTAGCTTTCAGTTGATTTTTAGCCTCACACTGATACATGCCAGGGTCTATTGTTGGATCCAAATATTTTATTATCAATACATTATCTTGTATTATATAACGATCCCTGTATTCTGGTTCCAATGTTTCCATGTCCAATTTTTTACCATTTTTCCACCATGTGTAGTTTACATCAGGAATGCCAAAAGCCTCACAATTCCAATGCAACTCTCCATTGTTGTCCATATGCTTATTTGCTAAAGGTATGGTGAAGTTCGGCTCAGCCTGCACTTTAAGGAAGACGCTGTTAGTGATATGGGCCCTGTCATTACGGACATCACAAATATATTCACCTTCATCTTCAACACCCACATTTGGTATTGTCATCACTCTATCAAAATTACTGAGACGTGCCTTCTTTGGTATAGGACTGTTTTTTCTGGTCCAATTGTAAGATGGCACTGGGTAGCCAAATGTAACACATTCTAATCTGACCTCTTGTCCCACTACAGGTGCTTCAGGAAACACTTTAGGGAAATTGTTTGGGAATTTCAGTTGTTGATAATCAGAATGTGGGTAAACTAATAGAGGAAAGAAAGGTCCATTTCTACCTGCATCAGATACTTTACTCATCACATTACAACTGTAATTTCCTCTGTCAATTGTTTCTAAAGCTGAAAAGTAAAGACCTCCATCATTTGACACAAAGACACGCTTGTCTTCCTCCACAAGGTTAGGGAAGTACCCCCGAGCCCACATGAAATTCACAGCAGGGTAGTAAGATGGTGGATCACAATATATCACTTTACCCCAATACTGGTTTCCACTTTCTATTGGCCTTTTCTGGTTGAACTGTCTTATAAATCCAAATGACAATCTCACTGATTCTGACCTAATTGTGCCAAACTTATTTGTTGCAGTACAATGATATTTTGAATTATCTTTTTCTGTGTCAGGGTTGTATATCATTAAAGTTCCTCCACTAACAATAAATCTTGACTCTTTTAAGGGATCTATTTCTGTAAACACAGGATTGTCAACTTGATAATCTTCTCTAAACCATCTGTACACTGGTGTGGGGTAGCCCCCTGCCATACAAGTCAATTGGACATGGTAGTTTCTCAGTGGATCATATATTGTATCCACAGGTTCTTTAATAAAATATGGCCCTCTAGGAATTCTCTCCGGATCATATGTCTCCAATCCATAAGTAAATGATCTTTTTCTTCTTCAATAAGATAGTGAAGTCTCTGTATTTGTCCTTCACATATAAAGTGGTAGTACTGTGTGCCCTCAACAGGAGCTAGTCCCCAACGACCTTCCTTATGCGAGAATCTATAGACTAAGTAATCCCGAGGGATTAGATTGTAACTTGTGTAGGTTAACTGACGGTCATCAAAAAATGCATTATCCAGCCCTGTTAACTGTGAACCATCAACATCATTGGCCCAGTATCCTGGAGATTGTTGATGCGCTCCAATGTACCATGACCCCTTCTGTGGGTCTAATTTCATCAAATTAGTAATAATGAAGCCATGTTCTTCAGCTGTGTTAACGGCAGCCAAATCTGCCTCATAGGCTTGACAGATTTTACGTGCTTCGTTTCTCGGCCGGTCGGGCGATTTCGTGAAACGATAGCAAGACTCTCTATAACGTATCCAGTTAGGTGGGCACTTATACCTCTCTTCATAGTCCAGGCCTGCGTAGTAACTAGCCGTATCATCTACATCATTGTCGTCATCATTGAAACCGTCACTGTTGTATTTACTGTCCTGGTAAAACGAACTTTGACTTTGTACTTCATTACCGTTTACAGGAAAACTACCGTAAGGTACTTGCTGGTTTGGACGGTACTGTGACACATTTTGTCCAATGTCCGGATATTGCAGTGGGTAATTCGGATTGTAAGTACCGGAGTCTGGGAGCTGAGTCTTCACACAACTTGTTACCGCGAGTAATAACAATGAAAACTTCATTTTCTGTAAATAATAACACTTGTCATATTAACTACATTCTTCATATGCGCATATTAAACATAATTTAGTGCTAACCTACCTCAGTGTACGTACATTACGGCTTTATTTCAAAAATGGCTTTTAATTATAATAAAAACGTTTAAGATGACAAACACCGGAGGAAAAGCCAGCCTCGCCCAAATTTTGTAAACTTAACTGACAAGTTCGTGTGAACTATAAGAACTGCGAAATAGTGATGCGACTCGAGCCCTATTTTCATTCGAGTCACTCAATTGAATTTGTAAAACTCGCACTCGACTGGCCCCTTTGTACTCGAGTATTGTAATTGCAAACTTGCAACTCGTGTGAGATTTTTTAACTAAAGTGACTCGAAAACTCGAGTATGACTCGAGTGAATAGTAAAATTAAGTGACTCGAGTCACAATAACCTATTCAAGTCGCAACACTACTGTGAAATGAGAGTTTATAAATAGTTTTGATTGTTATTTGCATATACCTAAATATAATTATTTGTTACTTGTATTATAAAAAACATATTTTTGGCAAATATAACTAATGAGTATTAAAAAAAATCTAACATAGACAGACAATCAAACAATATGCGTAATGTCTGAACGAAACATAAATCTATTATAAAAGGCACCGCACGGTTCGACTTACAGACTGTCTCATTCCACGGATTTCTGTTGCATATATAATATAATCATATTTAAAGTAATGTTTTATGGGTATTTCGCAAAATGGAGCATATTGTCGTTGTTATTAACCATGAGCACAATTGAAGTGGCTATATTAATATATATAAGTAATACAATGATACAATTCGGAGAAGTCCTTACAATCTAAGCTCACAACGTGTATAACCATAGCTCTGGGGACGAATATTTCTATTTTGCATGTATTTAATCTGTATAAAATAGCTGAGAATGAATGGAACAATATCGCAGGAAGAAAGAAAATAGTGATGTGAGTCGGATGGTACATGTATTAGGAATCAATTAATCGATTTGTAACAGAAAATATTGAATTTACTTATCTGACCTTTTACAATAATGTTATTTATTTATTTTATAGGACACCGGATTTCGAAAAATGACTTCTGCGCACATGTTTACAATAACAATAAATAGGTAAAAGGTAATATTTAAGACTTAAGATATCTAATTAATAATTCATTTTTCACGAGACATCCTTGAATATGAAAACAGCATCTAAAATCGTTATAAATATCAAACACTAATTCTTTAATGTTTGCTATGCGTACAATTATACTCCGGTACTTAGGGTTGCCACCCACTATATTATATTCAGTCGTACTATATTTTAGTCAATTTTACTACATATAATAGTAGGTAAGGAGGTACTCACTTTTAAGAGCGCTAAAACTCAAATTAGATTCTGGCCCCGATATAAAGAAACATCATTTCCAGCTATTTAGCACTACTTCTAACCGTTGAATAAACCGGAGTTCGCACTACACAAGTGCTTCCCCATTAATTGATCCTTCCTGATTCAGCGGTATCTTGGCCGACGACTACTAGGAACTCAGAATTAGATAATACGGGCGCTTAACCGCACAATAAACGATCCTCTTCTATTCCATAAAATTAAAAGATAACACGACTTTTATGTACTTAAGTACTTCTTGCTAATTGGGCCGCATTATATTTGATATAATTGATAAGTGGTATATGATTGGTTGAGGTAAGGTAAGGTGTCAACAAAAGACAACCAAAGATTTTTAACTTCGTCGTAACACTTCATCATCCCAGTCACATTTATTTCCATCAGCCCATAGCTTTTGCATGACCATTTTGGATTGGACAATGTAAGGCCCTACTAACCCTAAAGGATCAAATATTTGACTAATGATGGACAAAATGTGCCTTCTAGTTATCTTTTCATGGTTTTCTATGTTTTCTATCCCTATGGAATATGACATGTCTTGGCGAGCGAGCCAGTTTAAACCTAAAGTCTTACAACTCATGTTACTGTTGTTTGACAGGTCGACAATTGATTCAGGCTGAACTTGAGTGGTCATTTTTAAATTAGCAATTTCTTTAAGAATTTCATGACTATTTGATTTCCATTTATGCAACTTAAATTTGGCAGAGGCCAAAACATTGATAATTCTCTTGCTTAATTCAATTGTCTCAGTAAGAGTGCTGCATCCACTGAGCAAATCATCAACATAAAAATCACATTCAATTGACCGCTTAACTTGACTTGAAAATTGATCATCACAAACTGCAGATGCTAGACTCACAAGATTTTGTAGCTAAATAAGGTGTTAAAGTTAAAGGTTTTAAAAGAAAGATTTACTTAACCAGCGAAATTTTTTATACCTATCATTTCATGTCATATTATCGTTTTGGCTCCATAAGTGGTGTAAGAGAAGGAGAGGAGGGGACGTTCGTTCCGCCTCGGGTGCCAAGCACCAGGGTGTGATAACTTAAACTCACTCATATGAGCAAAAAAGAAATTGATAGAACAGTGTATGGAAAAGAAAAATTCTATCTGCTATATTTATTATATACTACGGGTATGATTTTCGTCTCTACCAGGGTGCAAGAATCGGGCGCAAGCTGGTGATTGTTGTGGTGCAAAAAATAATACCTAATTCAAACAACTATGATAATTATTAATGTTGGTATTGTATTCCCTGATTTTTATATTTACCGTTTTATGATATTACAGCTAAACTCAAAGGCTAAATGGAATCAATAAAACGAAAAAGTATCGAAAGTGTCTGAAAATACCATGAGACAACTTGTGTAAATAGATCTCCAGTTTTCTGCATGGGCGTAGAATGCATGTCCTCGTCAACAGACACGCTCCGTAACACATATTATCAGTTAATGTTGGTGTTCCACAGGGCTCTGTACTTTCACCCATCCTGATTATTCTGCATATCAATGATATTTTATCCCGTAGTAAAGATGTTAGTAAAATTCATTGCACTCAATGTGTGCTACGGTCTACCACCTGTATCACGGTGAATGCTCTGAATAATTGGTTAAACTTATCCCAACCTCTCCTTTTCCTTATAGAACCACGCGTGCCGTTTTGCGAAACCGCAGCTTTGTGGTCTTTTCCATCCCGGCAATCTTCTGAAGTCAACCTCTCTGCGTCATACTCATTCGGCCAAATTGTACTTAATTACTATAAAAAACATCACAATGTTGCCTAAGCTAGGAATCGAACCCAGCATCACTCCGTCAAGCTATGAATGCCACTGAACCACAGTGAGATTATTTTTGACAATAAGCTGAGGAAGTGATGCTTGAAGACACTCATGGGAATAAACAAACCCTTAGATTATATTACCTGGGTAATCTAAAAGTCCCTAACCTTGTTACAGTATTGCTACACTGATGTTCCTATTTCTACGTACAAAATGTAATCAGTGATAAACAAAAGATTATTTAGTTAGTTACTAGAACAATTATAAGAAAAAACTAAATTACGATGACTTTCGTATTGACTTAAATCCATATTTACAGAGAACACAGGTCACATAGTGGCCCGTAACACATAATTTTGGCAATTTAATACTTTTCTTTAGCCTTGTTCAGGTTTGTTTATCAACGGCCAAGTAAAGCTAAATTGTATCTGAATGATTGCCAATCGCAGAGCGCCTGCGCCTACGCGCTGCGAAGGCTGTCAAGCCGAAAGCACTAAGACCTCAACTAAGACACAGACTTTTGTCATAGCATTGCCTTACTTACTTAGCTAAGTTACGTTTAATACATACTGGAGATAAAAAATAAAGGAAATAAAAATAAAAAAGAAACTCGTCAGTATTAATATTGTTCACATTTTATTCTTCATGTTATCAACAAGATTTATGTGTCAATAATTACAATAATACTTATACTGTAGGTTTAACTAAAACAGATAAATTTTACAGATTTTTTCATTCAGAAATAGTATACGTATTGTATAAGATGTTAGTTACATGTTCTAATCCAAAAATGATAGATTTCACTCAGTTATCCGCACACAAGTTTACTCTTCTATAATAGTTCATCACAGATTAACAATGTACTTTTATTCGTTTCTTGTTTCCACAAAATATACAAAGGGCGGACCGTTGCGTCGCCGCGTTGATTATGCCATATAAAATTTTAACTATCCGTAGTACAACATTCTCAAAATACTATAAAGTATTGGACTAAATATGTACCAATGAGTGATTTGCCCGCAGGCAACATCCATTGATATTTATTGTTCATACACGAGACGCTCCAAAATAAGTTAAAAAATAATTTGTTTACAATTTATTCTTATTTACATTGTTAATAGGTTGCGATATGATTTAATATGTTTTAATAAATTTTCCTAATTTCTTATACCGACTGTAGGTATATAAATAAAACATGTTTCACATAATGTAATGTAAATTATTATAATAATAAAAATATTTCGGGCAGACAATATTAGCAAACATAACAATAAACAAAATATTCAATTAAATTAAAAGATCGAAAAAGTAGTAGCATAATCTCACAACAATGAATATAACAGTTCGTCGGTGATGTATTGGTAATGTACTAAATATCACTGGAACATCCCGGGTGTATGGAAACAAAACAACGAGGAGCGTACAGTCGACCTGCGCAGGCGCACACGACGCCAGCGACAACCTGCACTCGTGCCGTGTCGTGTCGCACGTCGCATGTCGCCTGTCGCCAGCCCGGCTGACGGTGACTTAAGTACATGCGCGTGCGTAAGGCTCCATCCAACCCTGTGACTGACACCTGACTCGACGCTCCCACTACAATACTATGTACCGTGTTAGATTCACGCACGTATACTATTGCACACATAGTATAAGATTATGCTAACGCCTTAAATAATGGTAACTAGATTCATCTTACTAATAATTATAACTAACGAGCTAGCCGCAGCATTCATTTACTTACACTAACCAATAAACCATAAACCAACGTTAAATAGCACCCATGAGAATATCATACATTAAAAGCGACATTTATATGCAGAAACTATACAATTAATCTATTTACAATATTTACATTTAACACTTTCAAAGCACTCAATATAACAGCCACCAACGGTAATGAAAATTACATTCATCATCATCATCGGTCATTGGCGTTGACCGCCAATTGTTAGTATCTGTCGCACCAGATCAGATAGCAAAAACAAACAAATGGTGATTATGTAATGGCTGCCTTAAATTATACAGTCTCATAAAACGAATATTTTATAATATTGTTCTTAAATGAGATACAAAGTTATATTACAATAATCAGTCGTGCTAGATAAGATCTCATTCTTGAGCTGTCCGGGATTGATTCGTAATTAGGTACTTCTCTACAATCAGCTATAATTATTTTAACCACACTGTAATATTACTAATTCTTTTATAATCGTTGTAACCGAAAAATCCGGCGCATAAAACTGTTCGTAAAATATGTTTACTAAAACTTACAAAAGGAATCTGGAATAGGCTGGATATTTTCGGACGCGAAACATTTATTTTAATGCCGATTTGCATTTCCTATGGTTTTGTCGTGAGTATGGTCGCGGGCGAGCAGCTCAGTGTCAGCTCACCAGCACGGTCTCGATCTTGAGGAGCTGGCGCAGCTTGTCGGTGACCCTGACGAGCGCGACCTTGGAGGCGCGCACGTTGACCTTCTCGCCGGCGCACAGCAGCTGGTGGCACTGCGCGCGCTCCAGGAACTCCTGCGTGCGGATCTCGCGGAGTAGCTCCCTCGGCGACCCTGAGCCGCAGTGGATTTGCTTCAGTAGACTGTCTTTTGATTTGATCTGCAAAACAAAATTTAAATTATTTTACTTTTTAGTCGTAATCTCTACATACTTTATATAAGTTTTAGTAGTAGGTAAAGTTTAACAAATTAAAATAAACTATTAATATTTGTTCATATTTTATTGTAACCTAAAAAACTGGCTATATGTACCTATTTACATTGTTCGAATATGAACAACACAGGAGGTACAATTGTAGCAGGAAAATTATTAAACGTTTATTAATAACAGGATACAAAGATAAACACCCTATATAATTAAGTTGATAAGAATTACCTGTTCCAAATTTCGTGTTAATATTTTCCTACATACATGTTTCTGTTTGATTACTCAGTAATATTATGCCGACTATGTTGTTGTCATTTATATTATTTATGATTATCATGTACTTATTATTATAAACAAGATACTTGTAGTACCTACTATGTTTATTAGGTACTTCATTTGTATATTTATTATACCATATGTTCTCTAAACGCGTACAAGTTGATTAAAGTAACTGACCAAATAGCATAATTATTAAGCTCAGATATGTCCAAAGCCAATCAGACGCTTTACAACCCCGGCCGGCCGCGATCCTATAATAACCATTTGTGAACTTCATCATCAGCCACATAAAGTGCACTGCTGAACATAGGCCTCCCCCAAAGATTTACAGACGCACCTGTCGAAAGCAACCTGCATCGAACGAGTTCCTGCGACCTTTATTAAGCGTTTTGTTTCTTTTGTGAAATTCTTACCTGTAGTAAATTAGTGATGTCCTGTAACAAGCACCAGAGTCCGTCAGCTGGTTGTCCTGGCGCTGTCCTGAGGCTGTAGAAGGGGGGGAAGTGGAGCCTCTGTGCTCTGAATCTCTATGGTGGAGTCTGGCGGCGGGGGCGGAGACCCGGGTGGCGGCGACGCTAGCGGGTCGCAGCCCAGCTCTTCGCGATCTTAACAAACACATAATCTTAGAAGTAACTGTAACATTCAATATCCTACTAGTGGCGAAGCGTCCATACAAGGCGATTCCCACCGGCTTCCCTTTTAGGTTTTCGGTGATACTAAACAATATATTTAATAGGTAAATTTAAATTTACAACATATCAGACTGGACAATAATTATAATAGCTTATTAATAATGATCACTTAATAATGACATCTATCGGGCAGTAGCCCGATGTTTCTTAATTTAATCGATATCGATTACTTATTTTAAATAACGTTAGATGGCGCATCTTGTATTTAGTTCCCAAGAAATTCCGTTACCTATGTGAAATTGTGACGCCACAGGAGCAAGGTAACCCGCTGTCAAGCGGCTTAATGTCGTAGTATGTTTTTTAATATAGATGGCAGCACTTTCTATGACTTTCTATGCTAGTGTTTGTTGGAATCGTGCGTAAGATATGGGCAAAGGTAACCCGAGCTAGTTCGGCTTCACGTTAACCGACTATGTATAGTTGTCACTTTTTACGTCCATCAAACGTCATAATTTATTATGCTACTAAGTTGCGGTGTTTGTGAATTGTCATATTCATTTTATTTTTTGATAGTTATGTGATATTTAGGTACCAGCGCTTTGTTTATTTATAAACTACAAAAATAAATGTGTATTATAATGGAAATAACTACCTGTGATCAGTTTAATGTCTACCTTTACGTAAGTATATTATTAGTATGTGATTTCACATATTAGTATTTAGATGGTAAAATATTGGAAATAGATCTGAAAGTTTTTGATTTTAGACACAAAATGTTTGTTAGAAGAAAATAAATATTATATTTTACTGAATTTAAAATAGCACCACGATACAAGCAAAAGTTAACGAATAACCTTTCTTGATTATAATTTAAATTGATAATTATATAAGTTTATCATGTAGACTTACGCCCGAATACTCAAACGCCACTTAAATATTTAAGATGGCCTCACGGATTTAAGCATTCGTTATCTTTGAAATTGGTATACTGAAACGTCACTTATTTCCTAACCTTAAATTTAAGGCGACGAAGGTTTAAGGTCCGCTTATTGATTCAAACGGTATTCACAAACCCTGCTTAAAGTTTGACAGCTATTTAAGGCCGCCTTATATGGCTGTTAATTGAGATTAATTTGAGAGTGCTTGCGACTACTCTCAAATCTTTACGCTAAAATATTTATTGTTGTGTTAGTTGTTATTATATTCTCTTTCGATTTAATAAAATGTCTTTTTCTTCACTATCATCACTGTCTGAAGAAGAATATAGGGTCAATCGAAGAAATCGAGAGAAATTAGACACTTTCGAAGAGTATTTATGTTCATTAATTCAGGAATTGTCCTAAATTATGCTTTTAATTCAGGAATTGTCATTTCAGCAATGTTCATTCATCATATTGATTTAAACTGGATATTGATCCAGCCTAGCCGGGTCATAAAAAGAAATACCAGATATTTATTGCCCTTCGTTTCTTTACTACAGGCACCTATCAAAGGGTCATCTGGGATATTTTTCATGTGTAGGAACCTACGGTACATCATGGTGTACTCATATCATGGCAATAGTTGTGCCTGTGCTTATATCATGGAACTAGTTGTGCCTCTGCCTACCCCTTCTAGGATGATTAGCTTTATTATGTGTGTATGTAACAGTTTTAAGGGAAATAAATTTTATTGAAAGTCAACATGTCTGAATGAAGAAATAATTATTAGAGAAGCAAGAAGAAACTTTATCATAATTATTATATTTTTTAATTGTAATTCTTATATATCAGAGATATAAACATTACATTACAGACATTTTGCTACACATAGTACATATATATAGATATGAGTACAATATGGTACATCATATTGTACTCATATCATGGAACTAGTTGTGCCTGGCGCTCATATCATGGAACTAGTTGTGCCTCTGCCTACCCCTTCTAGGATGATTAGCTTTATTATGTGTGTATGTAACAATTTTAAGGGAAATTAATTTTATTGAAAGTCTGAACATGTCTGAATGAAGAAATAATTATTAGAGAAGCAAGAAGAAACTTTATTGTAATTATTATATTTTTTAATTGTAATTCTTATATATCAGACATATAAAATTTCATTACAGACATTTTGCTACACATAGTAGATATATATAGATGCCTGCAGAAGTCTATTTATTGAATAAATTATTGATTGATTGATTATATATATATATCACACAAGAGAACCCACGGCCTCTCACTTCACAGCCGGCTACTCGCCCACAGCTCACTGCCTGTGTTTTTCACGGAAGCTGCAAATAAAACAAATATATTTTTAAAAATTATTTAACAAAAAAAAATCATTATCAGCCACATGATATCCATTGCTGAATAAAGGCCTCCCGCAAAAATTTCCAGATTGAATGTCGGAAGCAGCCCGCATCGAGCAATGCCCTTTTTTCTTAAGTCGATGGGCCTCCAAATAAATCCAATACTTACTTTTTCACTATATCCAGCAGTTCTTGTTTTTCTATTTACGTATAATGTCAACCCCTTTTTTGGGGTTTGTTATTTGAAGACTCCATTGATATAATTACAAAATAGAAACTTCTGTGGTAAGACGAAATAAGAATTATGAATATTGTTAACAAAGAGAATATAATCACTACGATTTAATTGTATTTGTTTGTTGAAGAAAATTTGACAGATACAGAAGTTTTTTTTTTCTTAAGTGACTAATGTCAATACTGATCATGCTGCCAAATGGCAAGTATAAATAAGTTGGAATGTATTTACTACATCCATGTTGAGAATTTAATAATTAAAAATCATTTTTAATTAAACTGCGTATTACGTTATTAGATTTTTTATGTTTCATAAATTATGCTGCGTGAAACGACACATAAATATCATTTTATTAAAATTATGTAAACGAAAACAAACTTTTTATAATCTATAGCAAATTAACTGCTCCTCAACTGAGTTTTCCGTAAAATCTTTTAATGTACGTTCGAGAATGCCATTTAAATTAAGTAGCCTGTTAAATTTAAGTAGGCCTCAGACAAGTTGGTTAGTTGAGTAGCGTTTCAGTATTCGGGCGTTAAACTGTTGGTCTGTTTGGCGATCGTGATACCTATTTCTATTACATTTACAGTTTTATTTTGAAAATAAACAGATACTTTTATGTAGGTAGTGTGGTTATTATTTTAATACTTACTTTTGTTGCTGTTATAACAAATTAATATATTATAAGTACTTATATTTGTGACTAATGGAAGAAGAATTATCTACGTTTATTGTTCGATTTTATGAATGTTTCAATTATTTACGCATAATAGGTAATTTAGTAGGTATGTTGCCGTTTGTTGATTTCGAATCAAGACAAATCTGTTGTCTTAGTTTTTGTTTCCGATAAATTGCCCCCGATATCTTAACCGACGCCAATTTTTTTTACACCGGGTTACCTTTTGAAAAATTTCACCCTTCGCCACTGTATCCTACTATACTAAATATATCAAATGAAGATATTTGTTTAAATTTAGCGTTCGGCCTCTGAACTTGTACAAACTTTCTCACAGATATAAGATTAAAAACAATAAAATGCACAGTTGTAATTTTCTATCCCCACAGCGGAGAAGGTAAGAGACGCGACCAAAATTTAGTTATAATACAACTATGGTTAAATGATATGTACATTGCGGTCAAATATCTACCAGGTACAATAAACATGAATATCAGTCCTTTATTTACAACTAGCTTCCGCCCGCAGCTTCGCCCGCGTGGATTTCGGACTTCAAAAATGGAGCCGGTCGCGAACGTTCGAGAATGTTCGTTTTACGAAGCTACTCGCTACGTGATTCGCTAGCCTCTAGGTGTCAAGCAAGCCGCCTGCCTGTGCGTTCGCGACCTTATATATATACAAAAATAATCCTTATAACATGATTCAGTATTCACGCGTGATGGCTCATTATTAGCGTATTTCATGTATAACATTGGTGTTTCTATACCGATTTCTATGATTATTTTTATGGAATATTTAATAATGTTAACTTTTTAATTAGGGATGACTGAGAGTGTTATAAACGTAAGAGTAGACAAATACAATGAGAAAGCTTCGAACTGCTAAGCTATCGGGAGTTACACGTGTTATTGTTAGTCAACCATAAAAGATAGACATATGCTGTCGTGTGATATTTTTTACATAATTTTAAGGAGAACATTTCCGTCATATGTGATTTCTGTGTAGCTTTAACCATTAAGGCTGCACACGCGACGGAAGCTTAAAAAATGGAGTTTTCCCGTTTTCCCAACATTTCCCTTCACTGCTCTGCTCCTATTAATTGTAGCGTGAAGAAAAGTATACTATAACCAGCACAGGAGTATGAAAAATGATTGTACCAAGTTTCGTTAAAATCCGTCGAGTAGTTTTTGTTTCTATAACGGTTATACAGACAGACAGACAGACAACAAAAATTTTACTAATTGCATTTTTGGCATCAGTATCGATCCCTAATCACCCCCTGATAGTTATTTTGGAAATATATTTCATGTACAGAATTGACCTCTCTACAGATTTATTATACGTATAGATAGATAGATTAATTTTGTATTATTTTGTAAAAGTCGGTTATAACTAAAATAAACAGTTTATGTATATTATATTGAGAATTTTCGTACCAATAATATCTGTGGGAGGTGGGAACCTCCAGGGTTCGACGGCTTGTCCTTGCACATCAGCTATGTGCAGGCGCAAGAACACTGTTGCCGAGCCCTCGGTCAGTTCTTCAGGCGTTTGTCCAGCGTAAGTGCCCAACAGGGGGTCCGCGCCGTACGCCAGCAGTAACCGTATCACTTCCACATGACAGTTCTCACATGCCTCGTGCAACGGCCTGGAAAGTAAATAAATAAAAATAAAATTACTTCCATTATTTTGAAAAAGTCTTAGATCTAGGATACGCTACAATCCATTCCCTATGTATTTACGCCTTCTTTGATAAATTTTACTTAATAGCCTTACCAAGAAAATAAAATACCTTGCCATGTGGTATCCCAAAGCAGGTTTTTTTATTTTCCTTATATTAGAAATGAATGTATAATAGATTTATATATTCAATAATAATAGATTTATAAAGTATTATCCTTAACGAAGGTATGGACAATGTTTATTGTTAATAAATAACTATTAAGGCGATACCTCAAGGTCCATTTTCATACATTTTGTTTCGCCTTTAATCTGGGTAACTAAACAAGTATTGGCAAGTAAATTTAAATTCACGTCTAGTTAGTGATTAGTTCTCGCAGTTGAAGAAAAATGTAAAATAATTAATAATCATGGATATTTCTGCCTTTAAAACTTCGACATATTAAATGTTAAAGGCCGAACTATCCATGATTATTAATTATTTTTACGTTTTTCTTTCAACTGCGAGAACTAATCACTAACTAGACGTGAATTTAAATTCTTTACTTGCCAATACTTGTTTAGTTACCCAGATTAAAGCCGAAACAAAATGTATGAAAATGGACCTTGAGGTATCGCCTTAAGATAAAAAGGTAGTTTTAATAAGTGACCCGGAAAATATCGCAAAGGAAATTAACATTAACAGACGGAACTTATCTCGCTTAATGGATAATATGAACACATTTTTATATAAACCAGGCAAATTAATGCGATTTCCTACCTACCTTCGGTAAACTAATATAAGAAATATACAAGCGACGTTTAACTCGGTGGTTGATTTAATTTAATATTACCAAAAAATCAGCGACGTGCTGTTTCATAAAATCTCTGTGTTGTTAAAGCCCAGTTTAGAACATTTTATCGATTATAACAATAGATAATTAATACTAATAAATTTATTATCACTTACCTAATACCTCCTTGCGCCGCCGCTGACACGTTAGCGCCATACTGCAAAAGCAGCCTTGCGATCCTGACGTGACCTTTCGCCGCGGCCACGTGCAACGGTGTGAAACCCGCATTGTCTTTAGCCGACGGATCCGATTCCATCTTCTCCAAACAGTATGCGACACAGTCCTAAAAATTGTACATAGATATTAACAGGTCTGAATATCTAATTTTAAAGAAATAAAAAGTTTATGTATGTATTAGGTGAGAAATCTGGCATTACGGTAAATCTAGTTCCGAAACCAGCCGGTGTCCATGAGATTACCTGTTGATTCGGAACTAGCAGGCCGCTTTCGGTAGCGTATAAGTTTTATAATCCATTAAACTTATTGCAGGATGAAACCGTAATATTTTTTATCGAAACGTAAAAAAAAAATTGTTCTCCTCTTAGGGTTAGATACTCTACCAATGTGGATAATTGATAAAATAAAAGATACTTACGGTGTAACCGAGCCTGGCAGCGCGATGAAGGTGGGTCTCTCCCACACTTTTGTTGATGAACCAACTCTTGATTTCTTTATGGATGTCATGAATAGACTCAGGACTTGGTTTGACAGCTGGTCTACGTATTTTGTTATTTGAATTTTCTTCTCTACGTATTATTTTCTTTTTCTTGCGGATATAATCAAAACCAGAACTAAATTTTCTCCTGCCAAATAAGCGCTTTAGACGTCTTTTTGTGTTTCCTTCCGTATTTGTTAAAGAGCTGCTTTCTTCTTTTGCTTTGATGTTTTCGTTATTTTCTGATGAAGGAGGGTTTTCTGTTTTGTGTTTGTTGGCAGAATTATCCTTAATTCTCTTATTTTTAAATGATTTCATAAGACTGTTCCTTTTCTTCAGGCGAAGAAGCCGCCCTTTCGCATCATTCCGTTTTAACGATTTAGTGCTTCTTAGTCCGTCTCGTATCGAACTAGATCTTCGTTTCATTTTGTCTTTAACGATTTTTTTGGGTTTTAATTTAGGTTTAGGTTCCGGTTCTTTTTTTATTTCGACAGGTTCTTTCTCCTCTTGTAGTTCCTCTTCTCTACAAGACGTTGGTGGTGCAGAGGCTGGCCTTTCATCACCGAAAACCTCTTTTAT
Organism: Manduca sexta; assembly: GCF_014839805.1. Taxonomy (NCBI): domain Eukaryota; kingdom Metazoa; phylum Arthropoda; class Insecta; order Lepidoptera; family Sphingidae; genus Manduca; species Manduca sexta. The sequence goes on along the minus strand of NC_051134.1, from coordinate 14,691,908 downwards.
AGTAGCTCTTTGTTTCAGAACTCTACTTTCAGTTCTTGTTCTAGATTTTAAGACAACAGGTTGGAACTCTTCAGTGGCACCAATCAGTCCATCCGTATTTTTAATAAAAGCGTTTCTAAAAGCAGTTACGGTTTCTTTTCTAAATGCACCCAAGTAATATATGTCTTCCATCAATTTTTCCTTTTTTGCACTTAAGCTTCCTTTATTGCCGTTTTTTACAAGACCTAGACTCGGTGTCGGTAATAGTTCCGATGTATTAGATTTTTTTTGAATGACTTTAGGTGTCTTGTCGTCTTTATCTTTAGATTTCTTTTTAGGATTGTCCTTCGGAACGCATTTCTGTATAAGTACGTCTACAATAGAACTTCCTTTTCGTTTTGTTCTCGATGAGAAAACAGTTGACGTTGAAGCTTCCGAATCATAATGAAGCCTATGACGAGCAGAGCAACTAGAATTTGAATCTAAATCACTATCGAGTGTCAAGCTTTTTCTTGGCGTCTCGCACATAAGTCATCTGTAGCAGCTGACGGAGCCGAAGACGGAGCTGGTGAAAGTGGGGCAGGGTCTAAGTCAGGAAGTGATGTTGACCCTCTAGTGAGTAAAGTACCGGTGCGCCTAACGAACGGTCCACCCGAGCGACCACGTGGAATAGCAATAAGTCTTGTAGGCATGCGCAAAGAGCGCTTATATTTGTATAATTCTTCTTCCCAACCCGGATGAAAAGCAGATCCATCTCCAAAATCGGGCTTACGTACAGGAGTAGAACTATTACTTGTACTACTACTACTGCTGTCCACTTTTTTAGACGGAGAGGATTTTATCGGCGTTTTTTGAATGAGTGTGGTTTTATTATTATTATCTTTTTCTTCCGTTTTAATACTCTTGCGTGTTCGAAGTCTACTTGCGACACTTAGACTTTCATCATCGCTATCAGAGCTTGAATCAACGGCCTGTTTTTCAGTCTTAATATAATCAACTGACAATTTTTTTACTTTTGGCTTTGCATTTTGTTTCAAAACTTTGCTTTTGTTTGACTTGTCTTCTTTTTCTTTATTTAATGAAGAATCTAGCGATTTCCTGCTGTTTTTATTTACATCGACATCACAACATTCTAGTTTGACATAAGCAGATTTTTCTGATAGATCTTTCAATAATTGGTATTTAAGTCGTTCGCTTTGCTCCTTTTCCTTAAGTATCTTACTTTTAATAAGTGGTTCGTCGTCATCAGTAGACTCAGATTCTTCCTTTATAATAGTTTTAATATTTTGTTTTTCTTTTGATTCTCTTTTGGTCGGGATGGAACTTGTAGCCTGATCTTTATCTGTCTTACCTTTCATTTTTAGTTTTGCTTTTGACGTTTTATCGTTTTCCTTTGTATCACCTTTGTTTTTATCTTTTTTATTTTCCCCTTTATTACTTTTATCTGATTTTTGAGCATTTCTTGTTTCTTTACTATGAGTGGGTTCATTTTGAGAAATATTTTGCGATTGATGTTCGTTTTCAATTACAGGTATTGAAGACTCATCCAACTCAGGTTCTAAGACTTCATTCTGTGTTGTAATTTCTTCACTATCAACTGGTTCCTGTTTAATAACGATAGTTGGTTGTATTTCAGTCGATGATTTCTCTACAGCGTTTTCTATGATTTCAGGTCTTTGCGATTCATCTGATTTGTTTTCATTGTTATTATCCAGAGTATCAATACGTTTTTTATGAGCCCTCTTTTTATGGCATCCCGATTTAAGTTGTTCCATAAAACTGTCACAAGCACTAGCCCAATCTAAATCATCGGCCGGCAAATCTTCCGACACTATGATTCCTTCAGGATCTAAATTTTGCAGAATATTTTCCGTTTTAATGGAAATTTCAGCGTCTCTTTCGATTTCATCAATATTCATAGGTTCTGATTTAACTTCAGGAACCGTTATTTCTGACGGTTTCTCACTTTTATAACAGATTCTAATCGTAGATTGTCTTCTCTAATTTGATTAAACAAATGTTGTTTTTGCGATTTGGGTACGATTTTAACCCTATCACTTTCTGGTGCGATATTATCTTGTTTATTTTCTGCTTTTAATGAACTGTCTTGTGAAGGTGGCATAACCTTTAACTCTGCCTTCGTTCTAATTCTTGACGCAACATCATTTTCGGGTGACTTGCTCTTGGTGTCTGTATTATCAAATGTATGATATTCAGAATCACGTGGTAACGAATCTACAGCTTTTGGCATTTGTATGTGTGAACTTAAATTCTGAGTAATTGTGTTATGGCCAGCTTTAGCGACACTTTTAATGTTTGTCTCAGAATCATCAGGTATTTCTATCACAGAATCATCGATGTCGTCAATAACTATGAGATCAGGTATTTGTTTGGATATTCGTGGAGGCTCTACAAATCCAGATTGTTTCGTTTCTAAATTACTCCTAAGAATACTTTTAACTGAATTGTCAACTGGAAGAACTCCATTAGGATCTAAATGATGAGGGTGTCCATCACGATGGTTTGGAAATCTCTTTATCACATGGTGGTTTCGGCTATTTATAATTGACGAATTCCTCTCAAGGTATTGAGGGTGGTATGGAATAGGTTCACGCGAAGGTAATTCTGCTGGATAATGATTACTTGGATATCTATGACTGGACAGCGAAGGGTGGTCTCGATATGGACCAGGAATCGTGGCCCTTTTGTATTCATTATGATAAGCCTCTAATTGTTTATGGCTATTGTAATAAAGCGGTTGCCGCATTAGCTCGTCTTGTTCACGAGTCATGCGTTGTATCCGACTGTCAGCCACCCACGTTTCATAACGAACTATTTTTTCAGGAATGTTGCTCACAATCGGTCCAGCCGGTCGCTTTCGCTCTTCTATTATAAAAGTCCGATCATCTCGAATTCTATTCTCAAGATGTCTATTGTCGCCGATATGTCTAGAAACATATTCAGTTCTTCCTACAACAGGAACGGGATATTTATCTGTATGCGATTGATGAGGAGATTCAACGGGATAACGTTCAGGAACTGGTCTACCGGCTTCGTATGAGCCGTTAAACCGCAACGGTGGATGGATTGGCTGCGCAGGTGCGTTGTAGTTATGGCTAACATTTCTGTCTCCATATTGTGAGAAGTTAGGACTAAAGTCGACTTTATGAGATCCCACATAACCTACGTCAGGTATATGCGCATTGCGACCACTGGAAGATGGATGAGCTTGCACATTTTTATGCTCACTAGTCGCAGAGTCTATCACATCGTCTTGAGTTGTAGAGGAATCCGCTGAGTTTTTAACAGTCTTAACGGAGAGATCTAACGGTGACTCTCGTTTTTGTTTTGTTTGATTCATTTCATTTACAATACTTGTTACTGAAACCGTCGGTCTGGCCGGTTGACCTGGATATCCTGGTTTTGTTATTGACCGTGCAGGTGATGTCTGGACGGGATTGGGTGTCGTATAATCATAATTGATTCTTGGAGTAGTGGGTGCCCGATGACCAGGTCTAGTTGGTAATGTAGAGTTTTTTGGAACCGGCACGGGGGCGCTCGCAGTATATTTTGAGGTCGAAGCCGGAGAAGCCGGGTATGGATAATTAGCTCTAGCGTCAATATTTCTGCTAACATTGACATAATCTGATCGAGTTGGCAGACGTGATGCATCATGAGTATGTGGTACCGGCGGAACTGGTGAGCGATCCAGGGGACGTGCTGGATAGTGGGCACTTAAAGCCTCTGACGCTATGTGCTTGTATGGAACTTGGTGATGCGTATCTACACGATGATTCTGCAATGGTTGTGGAGCAGCAGGTGTAGGTCTATAACCCGGAAAAGCTTGTTGGGGATCATATTTCCGGGAAGAAACTGTAGGATGTCGATCATAATGCGACACAGTTCTTGCGTAAGGTGACGATTCACGCCGCTGCTGTAGTGTAGGATATATTTGAGCTGTACGCGCATCCATTGTACCTAGTTTTGGTGCTGGAGGCGTCTGTGGATGGTGTATAGGCGGAACGCGATCATTATGCGGGGGTGGCGGTTGTGTCACCGGCATGGCGTAGCGCTGCGCAGGTGGGCTGTGCGAAGCAGGGGCGTCGCGCAATCTTGACACCATATGCTGTGGCATCGTAGTAGATATCCGCGCATAAGATTGTCGCGACGGCATAGATGGTTGTGCCGAAGCAATCGGTCCGTGTGATGTTCTACCACTGTCTACAAGTTTTTGCTCGTAGTAGCGACGGTACGGCTCTGGAGGGCGGGATGCCGAGTACGGATCTGGTGGCCGACTGGGCGCAAAATGCTCAGGGGGCCTGGAAGTAGGTGTATGGACGCGATTCACTGGAACCCGATATGATCCGGATGGTTCTAATTGCGGTTCCTGCGAAGATAACGGACCTGACGGGGCAGCAGAGGGCGGCCTGGCAGGGGACGGACACGGAGCAGCCGGGGCCGCAGCAGGAGAGGACAGTGTCGGTGGTGGTTTGTGTATGATGTGCGAGGGCGGCGACAGGTTATCTAATGGTTCTTCCTCGTCTTCAATATCTGGAATCTCTCGTCGCTTTTCTGCCGCTTCGCGCATTACAGTCGCTTTATGGATGATGTGCGGCTTGGGTTCCAGCGGTTCTGAAGGAGGACGTGGCGGCATTGGGACCGGAGTGGTTGCAATTGCCGGTGCAGCCGCAGCAGAAGGAGGCCGCGAAGAAGGTGCTGGCGCACCGGATAGCGCTGGTGTTCCCTCTTCAGGAGGTGGAGCGCCAGTCGGCCACACGGCTTGCCCAGAGTCCTCTCCCTGCACTTGCTTCGGCACCCCCATAAAAAACTGGCGTGTCTCTTCCAGTACATTCTTGAGTACGTCCATACTATGAGCGCCGTCTCTAGAGAGCACCACCTGAAACAGGAATGCCGGTGTCACTGAAACGACTCAAAATCTCGGTTCAGACAGGTGTATACAAGGTAATAATCAATCACCGTTTGAGCACATAAGGTTAGGTTGTCATTGAGCATGGAGCGCGTTAAAGTGCGTTGTGCGGGTCGTTACCCGGCAGCTGCCCTTGAGCGGACCTCGCCCCCGCACGCACACGCATCTACTTATTATTGTTATTTGTTCACGACACTCACACAACACTAACTTCCGCGTGAAGCGTTTGCTAAAAAGTTAATCGACCTTCGTTGAATGAAACGTCGAAAACCTTGTGCATAATTAGCGGTTAGAGCGCCGAGTTTGGAAGTAGCGCTCGATGTGTCGAGGAAGTAACGTGAACGCTTGCCCTTGTGCCCGACTCCGGTCTAAATATTCTCAATATATTCAACGTTTTTGGCTTGTTTTGTTTATTTCGCTATCTAAATTGCACAATGTTTTGAAACGATTGGTATCGTCTGATATTGAGATAACGAAAGAATAATTGGCGGGTTAATTGATGACGTGGTGTTTTTGTAGACAATTTTCGCAAAGGTCATTAACCTATATAATTGAAGAACATAAACTTTGGGTCTAGCACACATCTGAATGCATATGAGTCGATCTAACAATGTTTGCGCTAAAATAGACCTTGCGACAACTGTGACGACCAGTAATGCAAGGTAATTAATGTGCTCGTTACTTGCGGTTGCTAATTGCTATTCAGCAATGCTTATTAATATTAAACACACGCACACTACTTTTATATCTGCCACATTAAGATTTCACACCCGGTACCAGTCCACCGCCATTATAATTTGAATTTAAAAAATAAATAATGAAACGTGTTCGAGATTTTTTTTTGCTGTTTGCATAAAGGTCTCAAAGAGTAAATAGTCATCATTGATTATTAAACAAGCTCAAGAATCACATCAGCTCGTTCTAAAACAAAACGAAGTATTTGAATGTATTGATACGACTGCATAAATTGTTTTTCACTATTTTCAAAAGAAACAAAGAAAACTAAACTCGCTATTTAAAGTATTTGTTTTATTAACACCAACAATGAAAAAAGAAGTCGAACCAGGGTCAAGGATTTAACCACATACACAATACCAATTTGCAATGATTGACTGTTCGCGGAATGCGTGGATGGCGCGGCGCGCTCCCGCGTAATGTCAACAAGTAAAGCGGCGAGCGGTGCATGCGAGGTCCCGGGAAGCTGTCGCGGCCGTAACCCTCAATCGATTGCAGCCCTCAGCCCTGCCGGGATCCGGGATGCGTCCCGCTCAACACACATACATCATTATAGATTACATTTCATACCCTGTTGCGTGGTCCATATTTTACATATACGAACGCGCGTTTTTAGAGCAAAATTAACTTATCGCGATTTAATTTTGATCATTTAAATAAGTATATTTTATGGTGCATCTGCTGAGATGTGAGTTTTGTCTCTAATTCAAAAACATTCGAAAAAAACGTACGTAAAAAATTAAACAACATGTCGTCAGATATACATGACATTCGTTGTATTTAATACCTATATAAAATATAAATAGATAAACACTAGACACAAAACAACGACTAAAACCGGCTTTGAATATTTCAAATCTTGTGTTGATAATATTATAGTGATGGTAATAAACATTAGCCCGAAACCATAAGAAATGAAAAATAAACATTGAAATCAGTAAGTAATTATCCAATACGTATTATTATATTTTCGAACACTTACGCCACAATACAAAGCGTACAATACACTTTATTGCCATATAAATCTCTATTGAGAGTAAATTATGTTGACAAGCAAAAGCAATTAATGTAATTATTATTGTAAAAATATTGGCCTAGATTAAGATTGATTATATTTTAAATATAACAAACCATAAGATATAAAAAATATAAAATTATTTTTTTATTGTTAGTAACAATTAATGTTTAACTAATGTTCGAAATTCAAATCAAACGTTACAAACGTCTTCGTAAAAAACGCTATCATCCACAAAGAATTCAAATCCTCAACAAAAAGTTGGAAAGTCGGCGACAGTGAAGTTTCGCCGGTAAAGATACAAGTTCACAAAGTTTCTTTTATAGGTTGTTAGATCATGAAACACGTGCGCGGTCGACGGAGGCGAAGTCTCGCTGTAAGATCGATCGCTCTATAAGCGTACATACGATTTCACCAAAGGTCAATGTCACCTACACAAACGTCTGCAAGATAAAGTTTAACGACCTGACAATGTTTTTACCTATCTTAATAGGTATTTACATTTAATAGTAGAATGCGGTACTGTCTACGCAGGTAGACAGACAATCGCTGATAACATACCAAACTCCTTCGATATTTCAATAAATAGAAACGTGAGTGATAATTGTATTTGGCGTCATAAACTGAATTGTTACTTTTCGAGTCTAAATGCACATCTGCCTCTACTCAAGATAATAAATATTGTAAATTGTATTCAAAACTTTCAGTTTACCATTTCAATGTTTTATACATGACCAATTTTTTATAACTAAATAAAAATATGTAACGTATTCTCCCAGGCTAATACGCTTAGCAGTTAATAGTAATTTTACATATTTCTTTGATATAGCACAGATAAATATTCCCGCGACATTACAAGACTGCAGACGCTCAGCTCACAAAATTATGTTAGTAGGTAAGCGCTTGCAAGGTTAACGGTGACGTAAAGATTTTAATTTTTATACAACTCTTCACGATGAAACAAGGCACTGTCGATTCAATTTCCATTAAGACGAGCGCAAACTGTCAATTTATTGCTTTCAAAACTTTCAGTTAAATACGTTACTATGGTACAACCATTATTACTTGAATAACTATAAGCTGGAATTGTTTGTATGCTCTATTGTTATAACTGCTAACCTACTGCCGTGAAATGCGAACATGTACGAATGCACTCGTGTATATGACAAAGGACAACAAATAAATCAGCTCTTCGCCAGTTATCACCTGCGCGAGATGTCGCGCGTGACGTGCGATATCGAAATAGCATACTGCGAAACGTAGGCGGCAGCGACTGTGGGTGACATCTGACGCTTTAGTATTGAATTAAATAATTTACTGATGTGACTTCACGTAATGACGAATGATTTTAAATTTCTTGTACTTTTCAATTTTCTTCAAGACATTGGCTTTATAAAATAATTTGAATACTTTCTAAAGTCGGGTACACGCGTTATGTAAACAATAGTAATGCGCCTGTCAGATTTAACATAAAACATTTTTGCCCTAACTACGGGTTGCAAACACCATATCTGTATTACAACACATATTCTTTAAAATATACAAATTAAGGTGCGTTGGGGTTAAATCGGACGCTTTTTCGACGTGTTAAACAGTCTTCTCGAATTATTTTTTACAATAATTCTATAAGAGCTATCATAATGAATCATTAACTTAGCTATATGTTATTAAATATACTAAATGGTATATATTTTTCAATACCTTATATATAACAGTTAATGTTTTATAGGGCTTTAAAAAGTACCATACTTTTAGAAATGTGTGAGAAAGATAGGACCTTCACAGGTATAGTTCGGACTACTATCTAAAATCGTCTATGATACAGGGATTCTAAAATCCATAAAAAGAGCATATTCTGATCTAGATATTCATTTATAAACATTCAATTTTTTTTATAAATTTCGTAAGATAGTTTTAGAAGCGAACTTTGTTTTTTTAATAGTTCTAGGCATACGATCATACCCCACATAAGTAACACTGTAGATATTTTTAAAAATATTCGAAGAAATAGTACAGACACGTGTAAATAAACAATAAATAAACCAAATCGACCATTCATCTGAGCTAAAAAAAAAATACACAATTAGTGAGTTCAGACGTTTTCGTGTATAAATTTTGATAAAAACTTGCAATATTTTACAACTGCTAGATAGAACGATTTTTATCCGTTCTCTAACGACAAATAATTGTATGGGTAAAGATCGGATCTCAGGGAATATACGTGTTTCGACAAATTTGAATAAACAAGTCACAAGATTTATTTCCTTTACGATAGTATATACCTACAAAATTAATTGAAAACAGTAAATACTCAATTAAAATTAGGCAAATTCTTGCATGGGGTTAATCCGGATCTGCCAGGGAACGACAAAACACCGATATTCTGTTTGTTAGCACCGTAAACATTATTTACTTGACGGATTCACTCATGTGAACTAGTGGAACGTAGGGTACCAGATGGGGTCACAGGTAGTGTTGTCCGAAAACAAAAATTATAACACAATTACGAGTTATTTGATTTATACGATGTTATACCTTCTACGATCTTACCCCAACGCGCATAGGCAAATTAGCCGTGCACCACAATTAAGGTCCCCAATCTGCTCAATTTAACCAGCCATTAAGCTAATACACAATATACACGAGTATGCGAAAATTGTATGTTTAAATGCGAGGTGATTGCATGCGGCCATGCGTAGTATGTAATGAGCCGGGCGGCGATAGCACTCGTACGGATTCCGTTACACCGCACGCCTGCTAAGTGTATTTTACTTGCTACGATCAACGCAGGGCGGGGAAGAGTTGCGGCGTATGCGGCCTCTACGGGCGTATTAACAATACAGAACCAACAGATGAGCTAGTAATACGAATCACTTAATTGGGTGTACAATATAAAATTGCATAGAAATAAAAAAAAAATGTGATACTTAATTCTCGAGTTTTGAATATGGAACAATATGCTAATGTCCGCAATAGTAAGTATATGATATTATAATATTTTAATTTACACACACACACACAACATCACGCATTGTATGCCCGAGGGGGTATGCAGAGGCGCAACCATGGCACCCACTTTTCGCCAAGTGTGTTCCGTCCCATGATGTGATAGGGGGCGAGCCTATCGCCATATCGGGCACAAATTCCAGACTCCGGGCTGATACTGAGCAGAAAAACCCAAATATCACTTTGCCTGACCCGGGATTCGAACCCAGGACCTCAGAGCGCTGCCGTACCGCGCATGCAGTACAACTACGCCACCGAGGCAGTCTTTTGATTTACTTTGTATCTTATTCGGAACAGTACAGTGAAATAAAATATAAATGAAACTTTCATTAAAAAAATCTAGGCTGATAAATAGCCAACCACTACAATATTTATTTATGTTAATATCGTCTTTACAATAATGTTTGCGCCGCTACTATGTAGCGAATAGCGATACGCCACGGCCAAGAATACGTTGTTTCATAAAGCGGCCGATAGATGGCGGTAGAATACCGAATGATATGTTACTGTACAATGTATTGTAACTAATTACTTGTAAGTTAATGCCTGAGCTATATTTATACTAGCGGATCATTAGTCAAAATAATAATGAGTATTTACAACTTAAGGCAGATAACACTCATTTAAATAACAAAAGCTGCGAAATATAATCTGAAGCTGTAGATTGATCGTATTATCATTTTTCACTTATAATAATAAAAATTCTTGACATTGAAATTAAACTAATTTTCGGATTCTATCGCGGTGTTAGTATTTTATTTTCTCCCGACGTTTCGAAGACTTCTTGAATTATATTTCCTTTATTATGATTGAATCAGTTTGTTACACATTTTCAATGGCATTTCTGTTACAAATCTATATAAATAGAACTATAACTTGACGAACATAGCTAAAGACCACACAGGTCAACGACATAACCGATCCAACGATCCGTTTTCAATAGAACACATCACTAAAATAATGTGTGACGTGTTACAGGGGGCGGGCCGCCCTATTTTGAGTGACAACTTTTCTATCTACCTATATATTATGTATATTTTAGAGTGGCAACACGTGGATAGATAGCAAATTCTTGCCAAACTATTGAAGCTTACACGTCTATCGTGGCGATATAAGACGAATATAAAAAGTTAATGAGTTCTTATAAATCGTTTAATTATAACGTGAAGCACTTTTGTATTGTATGTTCATACCTAATTGTATTTAATACAGGATTTTCCGGATATTTTAATAAAATATTCCATAACTTTACTAGTACGGGACGCTTAGGAACCGTTCCTACAATAGTTTGATAGGCATGATTGTATAATAACTATAATAGACCAATTGGACTGGAGATTTATTGAATAACTCAACAAAATATACATCCCTACATTTATGGTGTCGTTTGATTTTTGACCAACAAAGATAATGTTATGAAAATAAATGTTTTGTATACGAATCATGCACTGATTAACGATTTTATATCGAATCTTGGCAATATAAAACAAAATTACTGACGCGTGGCGTGGATTCCGGTTCGGATTGTATCAATATAGTACGCATTATCGTCCCTCCTTTTGTATCAGCAAATTATTCATAGTTTATCAATTTTATGGTAACATATTAAAAAACAAGTTACGTAAAAATAAGACGAACAAAATAAATAGCAACATCGCGATAATCCCACGTCGAACTCTCGCTATAATAACAAAAGTTAATTGCTACCTGTAACACGGACAAAGTTGTCTAACCGATTGTTATAATAAACTATAATAGAGGTTATATAACCGCTGTATCAACGCGAACCTGTTCCAATATATAATAAGGAAAATTCTAGTGAAAGCTCATCACTTTCATTTGATTAAATTATCGTGAACAAAATTTTAATGCTAGCGGGAAATATAGATTTAGGTTATTTGTTGGAAGACAGACTTGAAGTCTGGCAGCCGTTCTTTTGGACTCTGATTTAATATAATGTAGAACTGGACCCCAGGCTTGTGCAACCTTCTTTGTTAATTACTTGATAATACAAGAAACATCTTCTCCGAAATGTTAGACATAATAAAAACAATGTTCAATCGACGTACCGTGTTACGTAGCTAAGAAAACAAACTCCCACGTGGGAAACAAATAAAACAAATATCTTACGTTTGATAAGCTATCCTGCTTGATGTGAATGGCAGTCCCCACACGCGTTCATGACTCTGGTTTTAATGCCTCCACGACCTGGAAATAATTAAAAAAAATATTTAGAAAACTATTTGGGTAATAAACAGTCTGATTTTGCAATAGATAAAATTCAGGTTAACTGGTAGGATTAAATCAGCTTATAGACTATATAAGTAACTGAAATAAAATGATCCGTGAAATACAAAAGAGAAGTCAAACAATGAGCCTGTAATTCCACGCCATTGCATTATTTGTTTGTTGTTATCCTGTGAATAGTTTTTTTTAAATCCTTTTTAAGGGACCTTATTCGTAATTTTACGTCCGTGCCGTTCGGTAGATCCGGTTTTACCGGTGTTCACTCACTTTCACGAATTCAATTTGTTTTTAATAAAACCCTAACGATAACCCAGGAACCTACAACCAAGTATTTATAATGCCCGCATTGAAACCCAAAGTATGAGCTCCAATCCACAAATAACTTTTATCCGGTTAATAAAAAATCGCCCATTGGGTACTAATCGGCAGATTTATGAGTTCGCCAATAATTTTGTTATTAGTAAAGTGACACTGAACCACTTGGGGATAAACTAGTATCTGTTACAATCCGGCCGTGCAAAGTTTGCGGGCTGAAGTTAGTGTTTCACACCCCTCTGCTCTTATCACCCTCCCGATTCTACAGGCCCGAATCCAGCATTACACTTACGGAATCAGTTTTGGTTAATACGGCGAGAAAATTTATTTTCCAATTATACGATAGCTATAAATTTGTTGTAATATTAAATAAAATTTGGTCGGCCGTAGATAAACTGAATGAATAAAAAAACATACACTTAGTAAGTACAGTGACTTAGTAAGTACAGTAAGTACCAATGATGACATCCCAATAATATTTATTTACGGAGTGAGTAAGAATCGTGATAAAAATAATGAATACTTATTCGTATTAAGTAAGTTTTAAATACTGTTTTTTATCCTATTCGAGGGTTTCTATAAGGTATTTACTTATTGACCCAGGTACCATGAACATGAATTTAAAACCAAAACATATTACTTCACGTAGTTGTTAAAGACGTCCCCACCTCAGTCAAGCCGAATCCGCGCTACAAGCAAAATGGCTACATCGGGGATCTACCTAAGATGACGAAGTACGTCAATGAATGAAGCACAACAGATAGGTACGCTACTAGGAAGGATATTTTATATATTAGGACTGTACGCGGTAAAATTACAACAAACATCAAAAACTAAGGAAAACAACGAGGAAATTTACGTGCAAGAATAATAATCGATTTTGGTACTACAACGAATCACAGGAAAATGAGTTCACTATAACACTATAGCGATCACTTTTTGTGATCATAAAACAAAAATAGAACTATAAAACTTTGCAAGTATTCTTATTGATTCATCATAGGTATGTATGTTCGTTTTGATAAATATATTTTTGGCAACGACTGACGTTAGAACGTCATCGGTGCATAGAGTTACATTTACAATATTCGACTGCGTAGGCTAGCGTACCGCCTGGGTCCCTGACCTTGGCGTCGATGATACATACCCTATTTTAGACTCGAGACCATCGCGAAACACCGCTCGAAATCAATTTTATATTTATGGAGATACGTATTGCAAATAGTGACGATTATCTTCTACTATTCTGTAAACATATCATTAGAGCGGGCTATAACAACTGCTACGTTAATAAATAAAAGTCTAGGAAGTTGCGAATATTTATACAAGAAACACATTGTAGCTGCCAAATTACGAAATGAGTATATGCTTATGAAAAGATTTTTCTTATCTAAGAATCAAGTTTATTGGCAGAGACAGGGTTGGCAATATTGATATTTTTGGAGTGCTTTATTAATAGACCGCATCATTTCTTTATTAATATTAGTAATTACTATACTGGATTATACAACCAGATGCCACTAACCACAACACGGCAACACCAATCAGGAAGTTAATGTAATATAAAACATGTCACTTGAGCTGCTAACTGATCAAGGGCGATACATGCATTCTGGTGATACATTGGCTGAAGTTATATTATCCTCTTTTTATTAAATAAATCGTTTGGACAGCTTTAATTGATAGAATTTAAGATTACTTCCCACTAATTGTTGTCAAATAACCAACACGAAAAGATATATTGCTCTCTAAAGGCGTCTAGACCACCAGTTTTAGTTAAAAATCTTACTAAGGTGGCAACATTGATAATATTATAATGTACGGAGAGGACATTACTACAATACCTACAGAAAGGTTGGGTAGTGCACCGATGTGGACATTGACCCAGATCCGACATCCGTCGACAAACGATTCAGCACATCATGTGAATTGACTTGTAAATCGATTTTGTTGAATAAAAAATACACAATAGGCGTGTTCTGATTCCGAATGACGCTTATGTTTGCTTTTGATTATGTAAACACTATGTAACAGCGGCCGTTCGGAATATGGCAATACTGATGAGGACCAACGGTATCTCCGTTTTGGATAAATACAAACGTGGTTTACATTTTTTTTTATACTTTTACAACCAATAAGTTTTTGGACAAATGTTAATTTTATTGATTCTTCATAAAACTCACTGCATTGCCGTCCGCATCTGCCGCCTTCGTACGACCTCGATCAGGTCAACTGTCTACACAGTGGGAAGTCTGCCTACACTTTATAATATCACTGCGCGCAGCCATATTTCATATGTTCTGATTTTCATTAGTCTCCATTATTAGGTAACCTACTTTGTTTATTTTCCGCCATGGTAAAGAAATAACCTCTGCAAAAATTCCTATTTTAATAGACATAGATTGCAGAAGTGTGCTTAATCTTTTAAACTATGTTTTATTGTTAAAGTACTTCTTTGCTGGGAATGATTCGTGCAAGGTCTAGACAATTAGCAGTGCATTGCCCCGCTCGATAACTAAATACTCTAGGTGACATTACCATTGTTTATACACATGTAACGCTGTGATCGTAATAACTATGGACTTAAAAATATATACATTGAGTAAGTATTTCAAGTACATTTCTTGCAGCTTTAATAACTTCGTATAATATTATACGATTCACAACTCGATAAACACTCGTGGCGGGTTGATACCCTTCGTTGTGTTGCTCGTAATCTTTATCGGTCAGTATGGGTGTAGTGCCCCACGCGTATTCGGGGTAACGCCTCGAGTATACAACGGTAATCTATATTATAATGTTCTGCACACTTTCTGTATACATATTATACTATATTGTAAGTAGAATGGCAGTTTATACGCATTTTCTTAAAGTAGTAAAACGCGTTACAACCTTGTCTTTCTACGCAAAGAGAATTTAAAGTAGCACTTAAATATTTATCGTGTAATTTATCGTCGTGGCGGTCAAAAAATACAATACGAACACGATCAGATATTTTGGTGATTTTAAAGAAATTTCATAAAACTATCGGACCATCAATTATTATCAAAACAACATTGCGGGTGCGGTGGTGCGTCAACACGTAAACAAAAACGTCATGCGTCAGTACGTCAAGATTCCTTCGTAATATGACTAACTAATCTCCTTATCGTATTTATTTGATAAAATTTAATAAACAGTCGCTTAGACTTTTCATAAAGACCACAATCGTAGCAAAGCAAAAATATTGCTTGAGAGTTGAGACGTTTCCTATCGTGTATGATGCTTCCATCGTTTTATGTTACCTTCAACGCATTGAAGCCTCTGAATCTGTTGTCTGCAGTTAATTAGACGTGTATTTTTTAACAACTATAAAATATTACATACATTCAAATTCATGTGTTTTACATTATATAGTGATTTACCCAGTAATGAACTACCGAGTTAAAACGCTAAAGACGAATAATAAACACTTTTTATCTATATTGAAGAAGGTTAGTATCTACAAATCGAATAAACACAAATAAAGACCGCAAATTATAGGTATAAAAACTAAAGTCTACGACGCTTGCGAAGCCGGGGACAAGAAAAATAATAAACTTTTTTCATTCCTGCGATAAGTACCTGTTGATTGTTAGCAAAGGTTATTTACGAGTACAGCCATGCCGGAGCCAACTACGAAGGGAAATAAATACTGTAGAAATTCGATAATACGAGCCCCAATGAAACTTATTTCTCTCTCAGATACGGTATTCTATATCTACGTGTTTTCCGATTTTATAACGACTTCTGCTGTATAAAAATAACCATCATTGAGATAGCAGAGTTGTTGTATCAAGTTTCTATATAACTTACGGGATAATTTATTTTAACCGAACACAATACTGTTAAATATTCGTATTTGTAGCGTATTTGAAGTGATCGAGTGGTTCGTAAGAATCGTTGTTGATGCAGCATTATTTACGTAGAGCGCGAACTCACAGCTGTGGCAGGTCATTGCCCCCGCCCGTGCGAAACAAGGTGAATCGCAATGTCTACACTTTTTGTCTCCTTCATTATTGAAATGAGACTCCGAAGTGTTTTTATAAACAATGTTAAGCAAGTATTAATATGCCTAAGTATGATGTCATTTCAGTAGAACGTAATTTGAGATGTCTTGTGACTTGTCGAATGTAGTTGTTGAACTTTCATTGTTACGATGGAAAACATTGGCGTCACATATTGCTCATGTAATTTCTTTTATGGTCACATGTTCGTCATGTGATTTATTATGTCAGAATTCATGAAATAGCTACACATAAAATATAGAGATATGAATACCTTATATGGATGGAAATAAATGCCTGTTAACTAATTATATCTTGTAGGGAATATGTTCTTCAGTGGATCACGTGGAATAGTGATTTTTGTGTTGCAGATAAACACCTATTGCACTCGATTACACGCGATGGATTCATTAACACTTCTTTATCCGGTATTCCCTGACTAATATCGAGCTCCAGGCTGAGACCCTCACACTATGCGTGGAAATACTAACTACATTTTGAATTTCAAAAAAAGATTAATTGCTTTTTATTTTTAATAGCA
Organism: Manduca sexta; assembly: GCF_014839805.1. Taxonomy (NCBI): domain Eukaryota; kingdom Metazoa; phylum Arthropoda; class Insecta; order Lepidoptera; family Sphingidae; genus Manduca; species Manduca sexta. The sequence continues at coordinate 14,675,118 of NC_051134.1, read as the reverse complement.
AATAAAGGCTTATATCGTGTAAACTGAGGTTTTATTTTATTCTAAACAATCAGGATTCAAGGAGCTCTATTCGATCCATTCATTGTGACCCACATACATACATTGGATCAAATTCCTCAAGTACGATTAATATAATAAAACTATTTATTAAATTGGTGATATATATCTAATATTCCAAATATTATGAATACTTTGTAACAATAAATAAAATACTTAGGCAAGTTATAAATAAATTTAATCCAAAATGGCTTTGTAAGAAGTCATCCACTATAGACCATCTTCCCCTAAGTAATTGTGTAAAAGTGTATTAGGGTGAATTTTATAATATCTACATTTTAATTCCTCTAACATCACTCACGTTATAATTCGTACTTTTAACAAATACATATTTGTTAAAAGTACGAATTTTGTTAAAATACAATTAATTTTTTAAAAAGTCGTTATACGAGAAATCTTAAAATACCAACTTTTGACATCTGCATGGCATTTAAAAAACCTTCAAACCGGTTTTCCAATTCGTGAGGCCAACCAATATAAACCATACATACGTATGTACACAAATTATTCTCTCGTAATAAGTTCTGTAGTCATCAAATCACAATTTGGCAATGTAATTTTCAAAACGATTTATCTTCGGAACACCCTAAATTGCAGACACGGACATGCAATGTAGGGGCGACATTGAAGAATTTTACTATTAATTATACAAAGAACAAAATAAATTACATAAAATGTTTACTAAAATATATTTTATAGAATATGGTATAGAATATGTTTAGTTAACATTTTAATTCTATCGGAACACTGTCAAATAATTCCGGTTGCCTTCCTAGCAATGGGTATTGATAAGGATCCCCACCCTCCCTAAAGCTGTATTTTGCAAAACGTATAATGAGAAAAGGGGTAGGAGGGAGCGTAAATTATTCTGTCCCCTCGTGTCGATCGTTAACTCTATATGGAAAAATTAATTAAATCCCAAACACACTTCTATATTTTTGAATATATTTACAGGCGTATTTATTACTTTAGAAACTAATTTGAAATATTTAGTAGCCCTACATTTGAAATGGTATAAAATATATTACATTTTCAAGGTGATTCATCGATTAATGAAAAATAATTTAGGCGTATTGAGCAAACACACATTATTTTTTCTTTCCATTACGTCGCGTGGTCACGTCATTCAGATCAGTTTTTTTTTCCTTTTTGTGATGTTGGTGAATTTCACTCTAAGGACAATGACCTTAATGTATTATAATTTATTAAACAAAGGAAAATATTATGTATATAACTATTATATTACACTTTTATCCAAATTATGTTTAATTAGGTGTCAGATATGGATGTAATGATCGTGTTACGGCCTGACCTATATAACAAATATTAGTGAGTAAACATTTTGAATACATGTATTTTCATGTTATATGTCGATTCCCTCCCGAGTGCTGCAGGTGTAAAATTTATTTTATTAGAGTAAAAGTCCGGTGCCCGTCATAGTTATGATCAGTTTACTCATAAATTGTTTCCTTTATTTCATGTAAAATAACAATAATACAAATTTTTCATACCAATCATGCAATATATTGTGTTTATAATTAAAACATAAATAACAATATGATTTGCATGATCGCTAAGAATTGTTTAAACATTATGCTTCTTGTTATTGACTGTGGAATGTGACGATACTGGCGAAGTGACAGAATTAAATGCTACCACCAGTGACTCATGTGCAAGTATTTTTTAATATATATATATATATATATATATACACACATGAGATGTTAAATCTTATTACATCCAGTAATAACACCGAGTACAATGTCCCTCAAACCAGAACACAACCGTGACTACACACTGTTGCTTGACGGCAAAAATAGACATTACGGTGGTACCTACCCAGGCGGACTCTCACATATGAGACACCTACCACCAGTAGTCAGGCTTTATATCCATTCGCCTCAATAGCGCTAGTCGTCATTCGGACCTTCAAACGGTACATCGATGAAAAATAAATATTTCCATAACGATACGCTTTCGCTTACGTTTTAACAAATTAGATCGATTAACTACACAACAACACACAATTATTAGTCGATAATTTCCACATGAACTATAAAAATAAGCAGAGCAGTCTGAACTATTGTATTCTCCGCAGCCTTGATTTCTTAAGATTAAATTGCTCAGATGGATAAATGCGGCAAGGTTACTGATTTACGAATCTTATCAAATATTTACTTTGTTTCCCGCTTTGTTGACTGTTGGTATTTCTTTGAGTAATTAAAATTTATTTTGTTGCAATACAAAATGACGTAAACATTCATAATGACCCGTGTTGGTTACGCGTTACATCGATGGTGTTGCAATTTGTATAAAATCAAGCGCATAGATTTTGCATCTTTAGTAATGCTTAAAAAAAAGCATTTTAGTTTTCGTTTATCTATATTACCAGAAGAAAATACAGTAGTATTGAACAAAAATTGAGAACTGAGTTACTCGGCCTTAACTCTACCTTAATAACTACGGAAAATTCAACCAAAATCTAGTCTGGGAGCAGGCGATCTCCTTGATAAATAAAACAGTTAACATACATGCGCAGGAGCAGCGGGAGCAGAGGGAATATCGTGCTCTATGCTCTGTGGCCTACTTTCGTGTGCTATTTAACGTCACCCGCCGGCCAGCGCTGCCACGCTCTATAATTAGATCCGCATTGTTTATGGACGTCGGCCGACTAACATCGAACAGTTAAATTGCTAATACTTCCTGTATTTGTTTTATTTCAACGTTACCGATGTATGCGTCTTTAGTATCGTCTGCTTGAACGTAAATAGCTTTCGTGCAATCAAGCTTTACACTTAGTGTCATACGAACAAATAAAAATGTTGGCAATAACGTTTATAAACAGTGCGACATAAGGTAAGAATAAAAATATATATCTTACAGATTGTTAACATGTATTATTCATAGGTTGATTAGAAATCAATGCGTTATGTCAGAAAATATTGTTTCTTACTAAGTCTTTGTACTTACGCATTACTTAAAGTTTATAGTNAAGGTAAAAAAAATGCGATATAAATATTAATACAACAAATGAATTACATTACGATCATTAGGAGCAATCCGCTGCTTATTATTCAATACATTTAATAAAAAAAAACGATTGCATTAACTACGAATAGAATAATCTGAAATCAATAGTATGAAAAATTATAAACGCTCTAGGCTAGTAAATACATGAAAATAACAAATAAAATCATAATTCAATTGACGGCATGTCTCGATGTGTATCTTCCACAAAATTTACGAACACAGAACAAAAGACAATTTGAATCCGAACCCATCGTTATAGTTCAGATAACATTGTCATATCACATAGCTCCGATCTACGCGTGTACAAAACTATTTATAATATTGTTTACAAACAAAATAATAGACATCACAATAGGAAATCATGAGCAATGGACACGTGCTAGAAAATAGTCATATTAATGTAATTAATAAACACGTTTTTAACATTTCTCGATACGAACAGCTGTAGGAATGCAAATAGCGTTAGATAAAATACCTACAGTCTATTTTAAGATCTGTAACAACTAAAGCGCGTACATTTGGACCGTGGCCAAAATTCACGTTGCATTATCGAGATCGTACACGTCCTTTTGTTGTCTGCGTTATGATATCACATAGGAAGCTCTTTGTCGACTTGCAAAAGAATGTTCGAGTGGGGGTCAGTGTCGGAGATCTTTGCTTCCAAGAATTCGATGTTTTGGAAAGGTAGCACGATTTAATATTAAGAAATTTAATATCAACATAATGGAGTGCTAACTATACTATTGTTGTGTTCATGGCCACTCTATGGCCACCGAAAAGTAAATACATGTCGGGTTGATGCTTGTTTTTGTAATAAAAGAATATATGAGAAATGTACAAATAATTTCATTTTACAAATAATACATAATAACTATAAAATTTAACCTCTAAATAATATTGTCCCTCTCTTTTGACTTTGTTATATGTACTTAGTTAAACAAACATCTCCAAAGTCAAATTTATTTCGCTCGTCCGATAACCTATTTAAATTATGTGCGCAATTTTGCATTTCAAAAGGGTAGAGTTGCACTAAGCACTTGCATAAGTTTCGAAAATCATTAGTATGCGTGGACACGAATCGAAGCTACACATTATTATACTATAGCCACCGTTAACATAGCCGGATGCTAACTTAGGAATTCCGATTTATACTTCGCGACGCATACAAAAATGTATAAAAAAATCTTGTAGTGACAACCGAGTCTTAATTCCTTTTTATATTATTCTAGCTTGCGCCTGCGGTTCCGCCGGCGTATTTTTTTTCGGAATAAAAAGTTGCCTATATTACTCAGGAGTAATGTAGCTTCCTTTTAGTGAAAAAAATAAATTCAAAAACGTTTTAGAAGTTCCCGAGATTAGCGTGTTTAATAACACACAAATTTGATCAGCTTTATATATTTATATTGATTTTATATCTGCTTAGACTATATTATTACAATAGTAACTACTATTGTAATGAATAAAATAAGCAATTTTGGCAATAGAATTCTTGGAACTCTATGTGAGGTAATAATGTTATTGAAATCGGGATTGTTAGTAAACATTTTGTTCGTTAGAAACTAATTAATGTAGAATTATGCTTGTGATGAAGTACAACTTATTTATATTATATAAGCGTTAAAGTAGGTACCTAATTAAGGTCACAATCGTCCCAGTTACATAAAATCATTTTAAGTTTTCGTATAATTTTATTGAGATTATTTTCAGCATTATTGTCGTATAACAAATAGTTTACGCTTACGTATAAATATAAATAAATTGGTAAAGGAAAGTAATCTTGATCGTTACCTACATAGCGCGTCGATTGTGACACGCAACTAAGTTGTTTTCCTTCAGCCGTTTTTGTGTCAGTAGGTCAATAGCTGACTGCAACCGTACAATTCGCAAACAACTCACGAACCTGTTTAGTACTATTTAAGTATGGCCTAATAAAATAACCAGCCTGCCTACACGCTTGATGGTAAACAACACAAATCTTACAAAAATAACAAGAGTTCTTCGTCTGTTACGCTTAAACAATGTCTCACAATATAAGCTAGGTTGCGGTCACAAAGTTGCGAGAAAGATCCGAATAGCACAATGTAAGTGCATTGTTACAGGCAGAAACAATTACGTTAGTTGTTATGATCCAACTAAAACTACAAAGATGCAATATTAAAAGTTTGATTGGATTGCACGGTATCGCCGAGCCTTATTATTAATAAAATTAAATTGTATCTAACAAAAACTTTAAACTATCTCGAGTTAAATGTTTTATTATTACCTAACTGAATAGGTCTGTCAAACTATCATTTCCTGAATGCAACTACGAGAACAATTATAATTACCTATAAGCATTGTAGTGATAATGAGCGGCGTACAATCGCGTATGTGCACGGTGCAGTGTGAGACCCGTTGGAGCGACGTAACGTGGCAGTTGTGCAAACTAACCAGCCAGAGACAAGTATTCGGTATCGGTCACCAGGCCAATGTCATGCTCTATTCCGGCCTAGCGACAAATATCTATTCATAATGGATATCGACACGTAGGAATTATAAATGAAACTAAAATAGACCTTTACAAACAGAGTTCACTGTATTAGACTACGAGTGATAAATATACCTAGTCTTGCCATAAATATTGTAATAAAGAAAAAAGAAAATTGTTAACTGCAAATAACATTTATTACTTTTACAGTGTGTCAGTTTAATACATAAATATAAAACAATTAAAAATATAAAAAGCTTATTCGAAGTGGTCTCCATTGGCTGCAATACAGTCCTTTAAACGATGAGGCCAGTTATCAATAGAAGCACGCACTCTTTCCATGGGAAAATTCTTCACTGCCAATCGTATAGATTGTTTTAGGGACTCCAAATTATCATGGCGTTTAGAGCAAGCTGTACTCTCTAAAACTGACCACAAATCATAATCCAGCGGATTAAGATCGGGACTAGACGACGGCCAGTCTTCAGCTCTGATGAAGTCCGAAACGTTCGATTCCAACCAAGACTGCGTGGACCGAGCTTTATGACCCGGCGCCGAGTCTTGCTGGAAGGACCATACTTGGTTATTGAACATGGTGATGTTAAGGGGCTTAACTACCTTCTCAAGAATGGTATCTTGATACACTTGTGCCGATGTTTTGATACCTTTTTCACAAAAATATGGCTCAGTCACTCCTTCATAGCTAACACCCCACCAAACCATCACTGAAGTCGGATAATGTCCACGTTGCACTCTGTCGACTAATTGGGAAGCTTCCTTAGAGCTTTGAGCATAAATACGGTCATTTTGTTTGTTAAAATGTTGCTCAATTGTAAAAATTTTCTCATCCGTAAACAAAATTTTTCTGTGACCTCCCTTTGCGTACCGCTTCAGTAGTTGTTTCGATTTTACCACCCTATTCTTCTTTAAATTATCAGTTAAGAAATGGCCAGTGCGTCTCTTATAGGCTGCAAGTCCTAAGTCATCTTTTAAAATACGCGACATGGTTCTAGGTGCTATCTTCATTTCCCGAGATAAAATCTTTTGCTTTCGGACAGGATTTCTTCGAATTCTTTCCCTTACTGCTTTGACCACCTTTTTCGTACGAACACTACGTGGACGGCCAGATCTTTTCTGTCACAAACAGAGGAGGTCTCATTGTACCTATTAATAGCCCGGTACACAAACATTTTACTAATACCAAGTGTATGGAGAGTTTTAAAAATTGCATTTGGCTCCATACCTACTTTGTGTAATGCTATCACAGCGATTCGGTTCTCTTTATCACCCCACACCATTTTAATATCGCAAAATATTTTACAATGTATTGGCGCCAAAATGAGAAAACACAATGAACAATCGTATAAAAATGACAGATTCGAAATTCAAATGTAATATTTTTTTATAATTAAGTGTAACAGTATTTATGGCCAGACTAAGTAAATGGAACAGACGTAAAGAGTCAGAGATTATGAAGAGTTGATATAGTTGGTCTTATTGTTAGAAGTGGTTTTTATATTAAGTAGGATCAGAATTAGTCATAATATCAGCACGCGTCAGATTTATTTTTATATAAAGTTACCAGGTCGGGCAACGTGATATTGAGTTTTTATACTAAATATAAAGCCGGAGCTTTGAATTTGTACATATGGCAAAAGGCTCGCATCCATCACGTCATGGGACGTCAAAACGTCGAAACACAGGCGAAAGTCCTTTAGCGGTAAAAGCGTGATATTGTGTCTGTTTAGTTACGAACTGCTTAAATTTAGAATTATCTAGTTTCGTACAACACTGCGCTTCTAACCCGGAATGATTGTCTGTTTAACTTGAAATTCTATCTAAAATTGTCATAAAATCATTGCTAATGATGATGCACTATGATCAATTTTTCACACGAATATTTTGAAAGTATCATTGCGATAAAGGAAAGCGATAAAATTACATAATATTAACATTTGTGTATTTTATTTGAAGAACAGAAACTTATCTAATCTTCGTATAAACATAATAAGCAGTTGCAAGAATTCCCCGGAGTGGACAAAAAGTGGATGATTCACGGCGCGACTGCGAACAAGAATTTGTGACTTCCAAGAAAGCTAGCTAGCGATAAAAAATTACCGATAAATAGTTCAAATAATTCACACTTTGATTGTCATCTCTATTAATATATTGACCATGTATTTTATTGTGGAAACAATACATGCAGTATTTTATAATCTTAAGATTTTATTCGCGGATATTTTACCTTAAGTGTTTGACACTGAGTATACAAAGGGAAGAAACTTAATTTACATTAAATAAAGCTGAGCTCATGTTAAAAACTTTGGCACAATTATTCAGAGCATACCCATAACACCATGGGAATTATTAAAACATGATAATATTATGGACTCAATGCAAACGGATGTGATTCATATCGTAAAATATTTGGCCACATACCTACTCGTGTTCTTTTTCATTTACGAATGAACGAGATATGATTTATATTTATTTTAAAACTGGAAACTTCAGGGACTGAGATAGTTATATATAGAACAGAGAAACTCAATTCCCCGCATATTATAATTTTACAAACTAAGCATTACGATAACCTAACAAACCGAAATCTTTAAATACTATGGGAAGTCCAAAACATAATAAGGACAGACACGATAAATATTTCTGACGAGAACCCAGATTACTTTCTTAATAAACACAAATATTTGCAGTAATAGAAAACGATATTAGGTTTTCGCATTGTTCTCTACACATCATATTAAATATTCGTATTGTTTACCCGCCGTGTATATTGTGCGCTACAAATTGGGGTTATGCTAAGGTTTCTTACCGTTCTTTCGCCTTATTGTCTGTGTGAATATCAGTATATACGTTCTTATATTGAACGTTGTTATGCTTATCATATGATCGTCAAATTTGATTGTATCTTTAATATTTTGTATCACAACTTTTATATCGCGCGCCTACGATACGTTCACTTTCATCTTTCTCATACGTGATAGGTGTTCATAATCTAACCGAAGTCCCCGTTAGGCCACGGTCCGCGTACAATAGACAGTTAGCTATTAGATACCCTAATTCCATGCTTTCAATACTTGGCATACTTTGAGTCCCCAATAACGTAGGCACTTCTCACGGTCGCATTTTTATTAAATATGCTATCTGTTTTATAGCTGTAATACGTTTAAAATTTTTGAGTAATGTTAGATCGTTAGTTTGGCATTTAATATACGTACCAATTATGAATTATACTCAAGGTTACACACTTCTATTCCAAAAACAATTTGACATATTTCGTAGAAGATAGATGCATCCATTTTGCATTTATGAGCCACAACGTAGCACGGGAAACTGGCTAGCTAGATAGTGAAAACAATTTACATAACACGGTCAGTTTAGACTGGACGCGACGGAAGGTCTAGGTCAGCAGTGCGCATTGGGAATGACCTACATTAGCGGGTACATCGAACAATAGGTAACTGGACCGCACGGGCCGCGAATATATCAATATTTTTGATATCTGTATAGTGTATATGAATGATGCTGTTAACTAACTGGAATAGCTGCTTAGAGCTAAAGGATCGATGATCGTCATAAGAAATTCATGACGACGAAGCGCAACGGTGAGAGGCATTAAACGTGTAAAAATAGACACGAGACTTAGAATCAAGAATCAGTTCATCGATGCTAAAGAAAATACAATCAACTTCTGTGCACTCAAGGAATTCGGTGTTTATATGCAACTGCTCTAAAGGAGAGTAATGCACCAAACATCGATGCTTGAACACCCTGACACATAAATGCATTAAAATGGTAACATACATCACTGTTGACATAAATATTGTGTGGCATGACGTCAGTTGTGTACACAATACACATGTTTTTAATAGATACGTCGGAAGCGAGTAATGTTATCGCAATTTAGATAACATTGGTGACATTTCGCCCCGTTGTTATGTCATTGTTAATCAACTGTACATTATGAGTATCCATGATCGTATTTGCTTGGAGTAAATATTTTTCCTAATACGGAAATAATCTTGGACGTGTGAAGAAGGAATGAGCATGTTGAAATTATTGTTCTCTTGTAACAAAATGCGTAAAAATATAATATGCTACGAATAGCATTTATTGATATTATTGATATGAAAATGCGGCAAAACAGCTCTTTTGGTAAATTATATTTAGGTCTTGTTTTGCAAATATGTGCAGTTAAATTTACTTCCATCAATTTCTTTTACATAAATGTTTATTAGCTTTCGAGCTTCGATTTAAACGTCGCTATTTTATGTTTAATGTTGTTCTTAGCTATTTAACACTAATTACCAAACATTATCTTAATTACCCTAAATTAAGACCTTCCGAGATCTCATTATAGACACTAATTATTTTTCTATTTGTTACCAATTAGAAGAGCCATTTGATAATTGTTCACAACTTGTGAAACAATAACGAAATAAATATTTACAGCGATGCATTGAAATATGCAATATTCAAACGCTGGATCGTGAGCAATCTGCAGCAACGCGGAAATACAGGTGAAAGTGGGGTGAAAGCGGTGCGCGCGCGCAACGTTTACCTAATCGCGGAGGTGCGCGGGGCGGGGGGACGGCGGCGCAGGGGACGTGGTAGTTACGTCACCACGTTACAAATGTGAAAGTCAATGTTACATTACACTGTGCTTTTGGCACACTGGGTGACTGTTGACTGCGTGAACAGCACATACCACTTGCCGTTACCGTCACTGTAACTATTAACAAATTAGGACAGATTCAACTACACTCACATTTAACTGAATTAAAGATACAAATATAAAAATTTTATCGATGTAAGATGAAAGGCATTATAAAAATAGAATTTAATAAATAGAAGGAAAAAAGGGCTTTGATCTTTATCTAGAACTTATCGCACGATATAGCTAATACGAGCGCTGCTAAGCAATAAATAAGAAATATTTATAATGTAACAAGTTTCACTGCGAAGAATAAACTAAGAAAAGTGAAGAAGTAAAAAATTCAATATCGGCACGCGCTCACCTAAAACAAGAGAGTAAATGTACAAACGCGAAGGCATCTCACTAAATAGAGCGTGCAGAGAAAGTGGACACACTCCGTGATAACGGTTCTCAGATAGCGGGTATCTATGTGGGTCGGTAGTTGGTACTCGGTGCGCAGGCACTTACTAGCGCAAACTGCCCTTATCTACCCACCGCATTCGGTTTTGTTTGTTTACACAACACCAATTCTAATGAGTCACGTCACCAGAAACACCTCATTGCGTTCTAGCCTAGATACTCGTGAAATATCATTAAACTAGTATACATTCGGCAGTTTATCAATGAAACCCTTGACCTGGAATTAAATCAAGTGTCTGATAGCGTGACCCACTTTGGAATTTATAATTCGCGTCTTAAATCGTATGACTTGTTCGTATCGCTCGTGGGTCGTTACATTGTATGAAACTAGATTTTAATCTAATAAAGGATACTTTCTGGCGGCCCTGAAGATTTGAAGCTGTAACAAAACTATTTAATTCTTGGCGTAGGAAGTGAAGAAACAGCTTAGCTCTTTTAAAGTCCTATGGATATGGTACGTACTACTTATTATTCTAATGACATAGGGGGTTTCCTTACAGTTTTCTATTATTTGTTTCGAGGAAGTCATAAACTAATAGCGCCTAGCCCACTGAGTCAAATATACCAAGAACCTGCCAATGATTACGCAAAAAACGCGTGAAAGCCGAAGATAGAAAAAGGTCAGATGTCACAGTCTGGGAACAGAATACGAACAATATACACAACCAGCACGTTAACTGAGATTGATCTAGTATGAATAATAACAAGGGTCTTCCTCATAATGCAGCCGCTGTCTGCGTGTAGGAAACGCCAGCCGCCCGCGAGCGCGCCTTGACCCACTTACTACTGTGCCTCTCTACATGATCAACAGAACACATCTCGCAACAGTCGCTACCACGCCGATGCAATCGCGGTCCGACGTGTGCCACGCTTAAGGAAATACTCCACGATAAGCATTAATGAGCCGAACCGATTAACTGCCGTGATAAGTCACGAAACTTGATAATATTGATCCTCAAAGCTGGGTATTGTTAACAGATCGGTAGCGTCGATTTTGATATTGCCGTTTTGCTACACTAACTTCGACTTCGTTGGTTGCTTGAAATTCGTATTTAACATCACAAAACGCTTTTGTGTCGATATGCCGTGTCACAAAAATATCGATTGAAACCGCAGTAAGCCAAGGAATGTATAAATATTTAAATAAACATGGAGATAAAATGTCAACTATGTTCTAAATTTAGTGAACTTGCACCCGAGGCCGTGATGCGCGTCAGTCAATTCTCAAAGATGGCGCCCGTATATTGGCGATCTCGATATCTCATTAGGTTGCAGCCTTGCTCAACAATTCACAATGAGTAATTTATACACGTTGCAAATAGATTCAGAAGGCCAACAAAGCTAGCTACCGTGAGAATTCGTAAAGTGTACAATTGCACCTGCTAGCTGGCACTCTATTCTCTCTCGCGGTCACAACATTCTCGGGGACCCGGCGATCGTGAACGAGCTCAACACAAAAGAGACTTCGTAATTGGCGTCAAACGTGTCCTGTTTATTTTAAAGAACACCAATTACGGTTCATTAGCGGTGTTACAAGTTTTCCGATCATTTTATAGTATTTACTGTGCGCGGCACTCTATATCGCTCGTACAAGTTGGCTTGATCTCAATCTAAACACAAATACATCACAGTCCGTCGCTGACCCAATTTCAACTGTCTTTTGAGATAAAATTTCATTGAATGTTAACTATATTTATTTAAAAACTAACCACGAGCACTCGGCGAACGGCGCACCAACACGACCTCTAAGCAGGTAATTTTATAGCGCGACGAGCAGCAAAATAAAGAAAGATAAATTATTGTACTTACAATAGCCATTTAGCTGGTGAGAATCCAAACAAATAACAATCCAGTAACGACACAAATCACTTGTTTGCAAAGCATAACAAGCGAATAGTTGCAGTAAAGAGCGCACAATTCACTTTATAGTAAATCAATTAACTCCAATACGAATGTAGCGTTTCACGTACACTGAGCGTATAAATCACAAATACCACTAAGAGTTGCTTCAATAACAGTATAAATAAGATTACATAAAACCACACACACCGTATCTGGGTTCACACCCAGTTCCAAGTAGGTACCTGTAACAAGACAAAGCGGTAGTAAGTTTTATTACTTTTTGATAATAATCATAGAACGCGAACCGACCTCTACGAATGCTAAATTTGACGATAAGGCACGTGCCACTTACTTGAACTGTGTGAGTTTTAAAATGAGCACAAAATTAACTATGACGTAAAGAATTGTGTAGAAACGTTATCGCGAGACGTACAGTCGATGCGACGACCAAACGCTGACTGGCTGGCGCACTGAGGGAGGCAGGGGCGGGGAGTAGACGGAGGACAGGGGGAGGGAGAGCGTCTGGTCGACTGGTTGGTCGACCTATTGGCTCGGCACACAGGCACACACACACATAGCGAGCAATGTCAGACAGAAGATTGTAGGCTGTTTTTGTACGACACGACACGACGGCAGTCGGCACTCACGAGGTTTGTTGGAATTGACAGAAGTTGTTAAGATTAATAGTAGTATTCTCTGTTTGATTATACTATGATATGGAATGATGAGTGATCGATAGGGGATATCAATCTCGGAAACTGCGGCCGCCGCCGGGCAGTCATCCGAGAAGTGATACGCAACCTTCGGATATTCTCATGGCCACGCAACCGAGCGTAAAGGTCATCATTAAGTTTGCAGCATACAGTACTACTTCGCGAATTATTTAGAATTTAGTAGTGAACAATAAGCCACGGCTCGGGAAGGCCTTTGTCAAATACGAATCATTCTGATAACCACAACCGTCCACACCGAGCGGTACTGATAAGAAATGAAGGAAACACATGGGAGATAACTGAGATAAGGTATGATAAAAGTAGCCAAATATAAAGTAAACTTATAGACAAAGAACATAGAATTTGGCTAATATATTTTTTGCAATTGGTAGCGCCTTGCTGAAAAATAGGCTAGAATCCAGATCGACAATATTGGTGGCACAGCCTCATAATAAACACTAAGTAGCTGATTTACTATTGGTTGTCCACATGAGCCCTATAAATACTAGAGATGCAATGATCTGCATGTTGCAATTATCTTATTTTTTGAGTCGATACTACATCCTCAATAATTCCTTATTCCAAGAAAATATACACGTTCCTTATTCTGGAGTTTGTGTACATTTTCGTGTTTTTTTTTGTATAAAAAATATACACCATTACGTAAGTATCTATGTCCTATGACAAAAATCTTAAATTATAAACCATCATGCTTTTATTTAAGTATATTATGTAGATTGGACAATGATACCATAATTTTACATTTAAATTGGTCAATACGATTATCCTCTTACAATGTCAAACAAAGTCATAGAAATAATTTTATTGCAAGATAAAAGTTCCGATATTAGTAACGATACAGTATTTATGACAGTTCTTGGTAAATCGAATATAAAGTACCTCCCTAAACGAGGCACCGAACCAGTTCAATACAAAAAAACCGGTTTAGATAATTTAAAATACTAATTACAAAGCTATTTCCACAATGATATGCAAGAGCATCAAGGCCTAACGTCTGACATAATAATGTGGTTGAAGTAACAAGCATGTTTTACTCTTGGAATGCAAGTCTTATGCGCTTGACCGAAGGTATGTGCGAGGATTACACAAACGAGACGAGGTTTATTAATCGTAGTTCGTTTAAAATGATAATGAGAGAGTTAGTACGAGAGTAGGTCCGGGCTGGTTGCCGGCCGCGACTCGCAGCGTGCGTCGTGCAGTATCGCCGCGGCCCGCTGCGCATCAAAGATAAATAAAAATAAATACGCGGATAATCTCCGTGGGGGTAACGCACTTGTTTGGTTCTTCGACTCTCTCGCTCGCACACCACCGGTCGAGTTCATTTTCTCATACCTACGCCAAGTCATTGCCTTACCAGTTTTTTTAGTTTTAATGGCGGCGATACAATACGTGGCAAAACTGACGAGCCTTTCACTAACACGATCGATGGAATTTGCAAAATCATAACTTCTCCCATTTCTACAGTGTATCACCCAACGGATTTATGGCGGTAAAAAACATATTATGCTCAATTATTATATGTGTCTTATGGCGAAGATTAGAATTTATATTGCATAAACATTCTTATTTTTCCCATGGCCTTGGGATGTTTGGTAATATTGCCAAAAAATAGATTGTTCAACAAAAATTGTTAGAAATATTGCAAAACTAGCTACGTGGTCATCGGATTGCAAAACCGGCAAGGTTGAAGTAAGGTTAAGCTTGGCTCGTACGAACCTCGACGACGTCGGCGCATCGAACAACTTTGTTAGCCGCCGATCAAACATCAAGCAGTTATCTGGACATTGTCTAATTACAGTATTAGCGAATGATTAAACCTTGAGAGCTCTGCGTCCGTCCGCCACCGGGACCAGTTCTAGAGAAAGTGACGGTTTTGTGTACTTTCCAAGCGGCGCGGCTGTAGTTTCGGCGCAGCTCAGCCTCCGGTTGTGCCGTGGTACCGTTACCCTCTTTTTGCGCAACCGGGTCATGCGTTAAATTCATATCATCACAAGTCGGTTAGCAACAAAATTTCACTTGTTTCATTGTTATTACGCAACTGTTGCGTTATTGGCACGTATTGGAACCATCAGTGCTCACGACGCGCGATATCTATAACTAATTACGAGTATAGGTAAATTGGTTTGTTGTAATAGTTATTATTACGTAATAATAGGTAATTGCCACGTATTCATTACTGAAGTCATTCATTCGTTGCATATAATAGTAATTGTGTTATAATATGCTAGATGCGATGTATAGTGTTACACTTAATTGGATCTTTTATAGCGAAATCGTAAAGCTGTGCTATTAAATTATATGTGAATAGAAAGATTTAGTTTTATTTGTGCGGAGAAAATAACATTTTTTGTAGTCTGAGTAATTGAATCTGAAGTAAAAGTCTCACACAATAAACTACAGTTAGTTTATAAAGCTTAGAAGGAATGACGGTTCGCAGTGTGATTACAGTTTAAAAGTAAAATAAAAGTAATTTTGTGTGGTCCGTCCGTGGCTCTACTGCCGTTATTTGGAACGGTCCACTCTTAACCGACCGGCAAGTTACGCCTGTATTCTAGTCACTGAGAAAAATTTGAACATTTTTTAAGTGCAGTTGCTACAGTTTGCCAAATATTTTAAGAACCTAATCAACACGTGGATGTTTTAGGGTTACTGGGTCGGTTTATTCATTTATCCATACATTTTATAATAAAAATTCTCCAGCTGCGTCTCTTTGTTTGAAGGCGATAAACGCTAAAACTACCTATTTGATTTAGACGAAATTTGGTATGGAGATAGTTTAAGACCTTGGAAAGGATACAGGCTACTTTTTACCCCGGGAAAGTATACAGCGGGACTTTTATCTCGCAAAAAATCTTCATGCTGGCGAAGCCGCGAGCAAAAGCTAATACTTTACGTTAATGATAGCATAAGAATTTCATAAACCATAACAGGCAATGCCACTTAAAATCGACCCGCCAATGACTTGAAGGGCCCTTAGTTGCAAAGACACTTTGTATGTCGAGGAATCGTACCCTTATCATTTAATTGTAGGGTCCTAGGTACACGTATCGTGTTGCTAAATAACCTATTTCGTTCGAGAAGTATTTACGTATAAAATCGCAGTGCTTCTTCGTGAGCGATATAGCTTAATAAATTGCTACTCATTGAAAACTACAGAGTGAAATATTTTAAGCTAATTTATTGCAAGTCTACACAAACACTTGAGATACTTAGATTGCGAAAAAAATGCATTAGTATTTTTTTTTTCAAATATATCTCAGTCTCAATAAGATCTACATTTAAATTTTTAAAGGTTATAATTATAATTATTATTGTTTTGTTAGTAGAGGTCGCAAATTTAAAAATCCTATATATGTAAAGTATTTAAGAATATTCATTTTAACATCTGTCTTTTAAGCAGAGAAAACAAAAAAAAACTAAAATAAAATTTATGTAAATCGTAAAACGGTGTCTGAAAATTGTTTTTTTAATAAGTTTAATGTTTATGTGCTATATTTTAAAGTTGAATTTAGGAAGAAATCAGCTATTTCTATATCTTGTGATTAGAGTAATTATTTTACTACACAATTATTACTTAAAGTAATTCATTATGCGAAAACGATAAATTTTTGTAACACCTTTACGGATCTATATATTTGTTTCCAATCATAATATTATATCTAATCAATAACACACACTTCCTCGTAACGACAAAATTAAATTATCATTTGAAATTAATAAGTTGCGTCAACGTTATCGTAATATTTTGACGACATACAAAAATTATAAACATTAGTTTAATTATTTTGTTTATTGACGTATCTACTTGTTGCTACATATGTGTTATCTATAACCTTATCAGTAAGTTACGTTCAATGACACTTCCTTATCTGACAAATAGCCGTATTCATTTGCTATTTAATTTATCTCAACGCTTAAGGTGATAACAATTAACGAGATACAGATGACACTCTGTCATAGAGCATATATTAAAAAATGTATGGCGTTTTTGAGATATTTTTTACTTCTACTTATATTATTAGCTTTGCCTCTCCTCTTCTACTTAACTTTATCTTGGTCGAACATAGTTAGAAAGAAAATTAGGCCTAGAATATAATTAAAAGCAAATTATAACCTTTAAAGTAAACAAAACACCTATTCTTATGGTAGTACATAATTATAGAATCATCGCATTAATATTAAACAGTGTTCAAGCATGGAAATCAATTTGCGACATCCAAATAATGGCTATTGTACGTAGGTAATAAAAAGTAGTATGTTCGAACTCAAAGTAAAATACAAAATATTGTGAATGTGTTTAAATGTTAGAATTAAGACTATAAACCACTGAAACAATAGGAATAGAATTTGCTACACAAATAGACAAATTCCTAGATTAACTGACATGCTGTCTTTAGCAGTGTATGCCACTGTAGAAACCTTTAACAGTAGCATATTTATTACAGAAAATGTCTTTCGAATTGTAGTAAATATAAATAAAACTTAACTTTTTTGCTGTTTTGTACCAATTAATTTGTTTTTTGTATTACCTAAAAGCTAATGCCAATAAATTTATTACCTTTGACATTCCTTCTCGATCACTAACGTTTTGTTATCGTGCCAGCCTTTAAAAAATATTACTGACGTTTTATATATTTTTACAATACTACATCTGCTTAAGGAACGCGAGTTTATTTTGAAAGACGAATACGATTAATTATTATACAAAAGATTTAGTAGAGACTTCTATATTTTCAAAAATGCCACGTAGAAAAATTCTAATAGGTCTAAACAAGTTTTTAATTCTCTATAAGTGGAGCACAGCGTATAGCAACGTAAGCGAATTGCACCGCGGCACGAGCTGACCTTGCCTTACTCACGGACACCACAATTGGGTCAGTGGGTCGGCAAAATTTGCGTTTTTTCACATGCCGCATTCTTGAGACGCGTTCTCATCAGGTGTTGCATTTCAACAGGAAGACTTAACGAAACTAATTTCGCTTAAATGTTTGATAATAAATATATAGATTTAGAGCGAATGTTCTAATTTTTTACTAAATTTTAGTTATACTTTAGTATAATAATTAACGTACTTGGTTATTTGTACGCGGGGTTTATTTACCTACAAATATTTATGTATAAATATTGAATGTATCGACTACCTGTGGAAATAATCTGAGAACTTACTATTTGACCGCATCGCACGGGTTTGCGTGGGACATTGATAAGTATATTATGTTTCTATACAATTTGATTCCGGTTAATTCGTGTTACATGTCATAATGTGGGTTTTTTGTAGTCAAGGAAATCAAATTCGTGAGTTACTTGATAAGTTATCATCGCCTATGGTGACAATTTATAGCAAATTATGAGTGTGTGTCCTTTAAAGATGGCGATAGACGTTTGAAGATAGTAGGTACGTATTCTGGATTTTCGATAACCTCTGAATCGTGATGTGAAGAACAATAAGACAGATGCTATTTTCACTTGATTATTATATTTCCTGTTCCTGACTCGGTTATAATTTAATATCTACTACAAATACTAGATAGCAAAGGTTGGGATGTAATAGCATTTTTTATCTTACTCTCTGTTACACTGGCTTACTATTTAAGGTAGAGAAGGTCAAATAAGTTCCCATATGCGTATTCATTAATTGAACAGTCTGGGCACTTTTTGTAAGTTGTTAAGACTTAAGACCCTTCGCAAGCTACTTTGTCTACCATAAGAACGACTTACTCTACTTTAAGAAATATAAATATAAATTAATTTTTAATTGACCTAGCACAATAAAAACTTACAAGTAACCGCGTGATATTTTTATAAATTCGTTGAACACTTCAAGCGAACTTACAAACTCCTCGACAATAGGTTCCCGAGTTCCCATTAAAGTTATTTCTGAACAAACATAAACCAAATAAAGTGCAATAAATTGCCATGAATACGCCTGAGAAAATACGAGTATTAGATGCCTTTACACGGACATCTGATAACGATCGTCTGACGGTATTTCTGCTATAAGTACGCGTAGGCAGCAAGCACTTCTCCAGACTTATTGCCTATCTTATATTCTGTTTATTGAATTTTCCACTTTAACGTTCCTAGTTTAATATATTTGTTATTGCATGGAAAAGAGATTAGTTTTACATCTTTATTGATAACAAACATGTCTGACGATATTGTGTCAGACGTAAAGGGTTTCAAGTTGGTTCTTGATGATTATTGTTTTATTTTTATTAGATTATTATGATTGATTAAAATATTCATAGTTACGATATTAACGTTCTTTTCATTTGTAATTTAAAAATAATTGAACCAAGAACATAGTTTTAATATGTAAAATAATTTTAGCTTGAAAACAAATAATTTATCATATCAAAATTACATATCACATAATTTTGAATGCTAATATGTCGTATCTATGGTAAAGTAGACTAGTGTTATCTACATACTGATTATCTTTATAATACATCAGTCTATTAACCGGTGATTAGACGTTTACATAATTATATAACTGTATGAATTATGAAGCGAAGGGGATATGGTATGATTTCCATTTGTACCGCCGCCGCGTGATCTCTATTATACGTATGTTATTAAATACTAGTTGACCTGACAGACGTTGTCCCGTCTTAACTATGAATTTGCAGCGCGCATTCTGTCAATCGCTGACAGTTATTTCAAACTATAGACAGTTATAAAAAAATAATATTTTCGTTAAGTTTTCTTAAATTTTCCGCGCATTTTTTTTTTTTTTTTCTTTCATAAGAACCTTCTTCTGACAACAATTAACACAACAAAAAAAGAATTTGCGAAATTGATCTAACCGTTCATAGAAATAGATATTAATTTTTATATATAAGTATAGATTAAGATTATATGTACTATACATATTTGCAAATCTTCTAATTCAATCAAAATGTACATGGAAAACTACGTCAGAGGCGACCTTAGGGGAAGGCGAAGGTGGAAGGAAGGAGATGCCTTGGAGGACCTTTTACGATCTTCAAGACGAAACTGTTAAAATCGGGGAACTTTTTTTTTGCTCCAACTAGGGCCTCGCGTCGTTTTGATCAGTGAGCGAAATTGTAAGACATCTAGTAACAATATTACATTCAGTTGTTGTTTAGTAATTTAGTGTATTGTCACAACGTTTCAGTAAACTTCAACGTTATTCAGTAAGTATATTCTGCCGGGCATAGGCACAAATACTTAGTAATATTTCAACTACAGAACCTGGGCCTGATTAAGTTATATTTCTGTGGTTTAAGCTTTAATTCGAAATTATTTTCAATTTAGAGATTTATATTTTTTGAAAAACTATACAAATAGACTTTAAGTAAGAAAATGTAAAAAAATATGAACCTTCTTAAACACATTTTTCAATAATCTAAAGAAAACAACACAATCAATAAATTAAGTACTTTAACTTATGAAAATACTCAACGAAGAAATGAACCGGAGAAATAGAAATCAACCAGCGACTAAAGTATTGTAAAGGCGACAATGATCGTTCTATAAGAAGCGTTTTAGGCGAGTTTACGGATCGCACGACACCCGACCTATCCATAACGAGTACCCTAACCACGAGCGCAGGTAGTTGACCTTCGGTAAACTAGGGTTGGGGCTTCAACACACTAAAAAAGCCATGCCCTTTACGATTTGATATGGAACAAAAAATCTCAGCTGATCGAGAACAGAACCGGACTGCAGGTGCCACATGTTGTTAGTTTTTGTTCGAATTTCGAAATATCTGTCATTGTATTATTTTTTCTGTCATCCTAACGTAAATAAAGTATGGCTATGTTATCTCTGCTTTTTGATATTTTATGGTTTCTGTATATGGTTCCTTCCAGGCGATTGTTAACAGTACGTTACATTTATGTTAGGGCACCTCACTAGTTTCAGGTAAAACTTGTTAATTATCGCATCAAACAGCTAATGTAAATAGTACTCATTTATAACCATTTATTTGGAGTACACATTAATAGACGCCTTTTGTATTTGGTTGACTTATACATTTATGTGACAAGAAGCATTTCTTCAGGAGCAGTAAAACAGACCATAAATAAGTTAAAATGGCTATTATAAGTTGATTAATTATTCCCAATGAATCAAATTTTAATAAGTATTGAACGATATTGAGTCATATAATTTTTTAAGATGTTACACTACTTAGGCCTCTTTTAATGTTTTAGAACTACTTTAATTACGTTACAGTGATGTAATATAATTTTATATCTTTGCAATGTATGTAGTATATAAAAGACCGGCAAACAACTTTAACACACTAGAGCGCGGCGTGGTGGGATTTCTTTCTATTATAATTTAGTTATGATTTATAACTTACCACTTACTTAAACCATCTGTAAGCAACCTCCAATATGAATATAGAGTGAAAAGCTAAGAATATACTTACACTCCTAAAATAACTTTGTCTTCAAACTTGAAATTGCGAAGACGTAGTCCTAAGACGATATAAGATCCCTGACCTTTGACATTGTGCAAGGAATAATTAAAAAGATGAAAACTCCCAGACAATGTAGAGCGGTGTGCTGGGAGTGAAGAGCCTACGCGTAGACAACGATGTCTAGACTCGACAGAGTGCGTTGGCGGGATTCACTCCCGACGCTGTTCTACCGCGCCGTCTACAGTCTACACATAAAAGTAATTCCTCCCGTTTTTCTACGGAGCGGTGATAGCCTAGTTCGGTGTGGAACGGACTGCCAAGACGAATGTCCGCAGGTTCAAATCCCAAGGGCACACACCTCTGACTTTTCTAAAAAATCATGTGTGTATTCTTTGTGAATTTATCGTTCGCTTTAACGGTGAAGGAAAACATGGTGAGGAAACCTGCGCATCTGAGAAGATCTCTATAGGAATTTCGAAGATGTGTGTAGTCTACCAATCCGCACTAGGCCAGCGTGGTGGACTAAGGCCTAATCCCTCTCAGTAGTAGACGAGGCCCGTGCTCAGCAGTGGGTTTTGGGCAGTATAGTGTAAGATGTTTTTGCGTAAATATCTGTGCAAAATTCTTCATACTTTATCCCCATCCAATTATTTCACGATTTATACGCATAATTAATTACGCATACTATTTTATTTCAACAAACAAACATAATATCCTTAATTGTCATATTTCTTATTGGAAATGGCGAGTTGTTCATTACTCATTTTATTGGTATAAACCAAAGATAATATAACACTACCTTAGAATATTTACCAAAACTACACTACTACATGTGGTTTCCACACATAAGGCGCGTCATTTTATACACTTTTTGAATAAGAAAAGACATAATTATTAAACAAAGGTTTGGAATTTCACAAGACGCTTGCGTACGTGGTTTTAGTCTCTCTAGACTAATTTATACTAAAGACGACTTTATACCAAAAAGTAATTAACAAAGAAAACTATAACTAAAAACATGGGTAATTAATAAGATGACCCATAGATATTATTCGAGGTCGAATTGAAACAATGACACCGCGTGAATCACCTGTGTGGCGTGTTGGCGGTTCGACATTGGACGGTTACGAGAAAATATACACTCTCTGGATATCATAAAGAAGTTATATGCAATTTACTATATTATATTCATATAAAGCATCAGCATCTTCTTACTGATGTTTAAATGCTGCCACAGTATAAAGTCGCAATTTCACACAAATATTTTCTTCAAACAGAAACAAATTTAGCAGAAAACAACAAACAAATTAGAAGTATATATATTATATGTATAAAATTAAGACGTTTATTGGTAAGTATCTTGTTAAAAATTTAATTGATACAAACAAGATAACGATCTCCTAATAACTATGAAGTTATTAATTTTTGTAGTAAAACCTGGTTTTGTATTAATATAATACGTAATATTAAGTACCTGCTTACAATATAGTTAAAAATGATAATTACCGGCAGATAACTATTAGTTACCTATACCTGTTTACAATCGAGATATAAGACAAAAAGCTAAATGAATGGAATATTAACAAAAACAAATATATGGACGGACGCTATGTGCATTACTGGCTCCCCTCGCAGCGCCATAAGTGTCGTAACGTATAGATTTTTCGAACCAAAATCATTATCCCTATTCTGGAGATCGTTTACAATGCTATTCGTTTTATTTTTTGTGAGTCTGTCCTAACAAATGGCTACAGATGTTGCGCAAGTCGAAGGCCGACGACAATGTCGCGGTACATTTAAGTCGCCGAGGTACATTGTTCGCGTAAATTATTTGACTCTGCTGAGTTGAAAACCAAATAATTTGTTCCATCCTTACATGCGTTTTACTTGAATTATACTTTTTTGTTGCTATTCTACCATTTTACATCCGCATTCCGTCATTTAACAATGAACGCTACTGTTTACACACTTTGTAATACTCTTCGCTATCTACTTTAATAATAATACTCTTATACCATCTTCTAAAGATATTTTAAAACTATATAATAAAAATAAACAAGGACGGTAAAGGTTAAACGAACAGGTTAACAACGGTTGACAAACGAACCACACGCAACACGACGACGCGACGCGACGGAGGGAAGAATAGCGTGCGTCAATACGAACGCGTTCGGGCGTTCGAAACTGTGTTGATCGGGCGCGGGGTGCGCTAACAAATAATAATAACTCGCAGCGATTACAAGCGAGTCATCGACCTTCGAAAAATCTGACCTGCGCCGCGCGCCCGCACCGCCCGCGCCCGCGCCCGCGCCGCAAGGTTGCGACCACGACGCCCGACACGCCAGTTACCACTCGACTATTTGCTCTTTACTCGATACGAAATACGAATACTTCAAACACGCATCCTATAGCCGATTATATTTATATGTACCTAATGTTAATCGTTCAATGACTCACACTGTATTTGTTATGCTAAACCTGCTGAAAACGTTTACACTCAATTATCATGTTTCATGTAAAGTATCGTATTCGTATACTTAATTTATTGATTGTAATGAGTAGTATCTTCTGTCATTGCCTGACCTCTCTTGGCGGAATTGGCGAACTCAAGGTATTCAACTCGGCAAAAGTGCAAAAACTCGTCTTTCTTGCGAACGATCTCGATAATATATTAATCCGCTCGGGTCACAAAATATCAACAAACTATCAAGGTGATCCTAATAGAATTCAGCGATGTTGTGAATACATTAGCGTACTAAGAAGAAGAATATGAGAATCGATGTATTGATCAGCACAGAGAGTGCTCGACGGGGGATGTTGTAAACAAGTGCGAAGTTTACCAAACAGGTGTGTCATCACTCCACCACACGTGGCCTGTTTAGTTTGACGCGCGTTATGCCAGGTCACCGTATCCAAAACGTCAATTTTCCTGAGTAAACACGAGAACGACGACTCCGCAGTACTCGGCTTTTGCAATTTTAATCGTCGACATCAAATCTATTAAAACTCCGCAATGACAACTGGATTGTAAATTGTAGACGGCAGAACACACAGTCACTGTGACAAATAATTGTCAAGCAAATACGTGGATTTTTTTGCCATGATCGTATCGTACAGTTGGGAGTAAATGAGGTTGATGGAGGTGAACACCCCGCCAAGGAAAACCGTTGACCCTATCCGCCAGATCCGCCAACATAATGTGCTATGCGTACGAAAATCTACAGCTTAAATATACCTCACGTTTATTAATTGCTTTATCGTATACTTCGTAATTTATTTAGTTGTTTCGAGTATGTTTAGGGAAAAATTAAGTGGGAATATAAGTAATTCATCATTCCTTTTACTGACGTTAAATGTGCAATTTATTAGTCATTGTACTGAGTACTTATATTATTTATATATTGTTTTATTCCCAGTATTTACGGCACAGTTTTATTAAAATGGTTTTAAATAAAATGGAATACATTACATAGTTTATATTACATAGTGGCATGACGAATACATAATAAATAAGAACCGACATCGAAAAAATTGCATAACTTTGACTTCGTATTTTGTAGATCTCTTTATTGCTTTGTTGCTACAATAAAAAAATAAAAACTGAGTATTTCGTAAAACTATAGGAACTCTTAATATTATGACTTCTTGGGTACCGGTAACCAAGAGCGTGACCGTTAATTAATACTCGTTTTTGGAAGATGGCGCTAGTAGAATAATTTTAGTCTATTCTTTTGTAAATTATCCTTAGTTTTGATTTTTGTGTGTCCAATATACACTCTTAGCTTCCTGAGGTGTTATATAAACAATGCCTCATTTTATTAAAATTGTTTCAGAAGTTCCAAGTGTAGTGTCACAAAAAATATATAACCAACCAGGTATATACCATCATACTGTCTGGGTATAACAGTAAAATTAATACATTCAAGCCAATTATTACAATATAAAAATGTTGTACAACAAAATATTATAAAAACAATAACTTAAAAGTACTAAAAACAGTTGTATTTTAATAAGCTCATTAAAATGTACTTAAATACATCATTACAATATATAAATATTAAATTTGCCACAATATATTCATGAATGTTGCATAAGAATTAATATAATACATTTGGATAAGTCACTTCCTGGATCATACGTATAAGTTTTAGTTTCTTGTATAACTGATGTTATCTTCGAGTAACTATTCTAATCAAGGACTAGTGCTTCTATGCGCCAAGTATATATGTATATCTATAAGTTCCATCAAAATCTTATCAAAGGTGAAGTATTTGAAGGATGATTATGCGCTGCTGTATTAGGGTTAACTAATACGAAATATTATCTGACAACTGATTTAGCTAATTAGCCTATTTCAACACAATGAAAATGTTATCAACGTTTAATGCAAATTAGGTATTTCTTTGTAAATTATAGTAAAATGTCAAAAAACGGCCTACATACATTTTATATTCTTTTTATTTAAAAATCTTAAATCCGAACTCCTTTTTATTATGTCTTCATCACCAATTAACGATGATCTAGTACATATTTGCTGGTGGTAAGATATATTTTATATGCACCCTGATAGCGACCACCGCAGATGTTAAAATCCGCTATAGTGGCCCACGTAAGTGTGTCGCGTTCCGGGATGAGCCTGTGTATATCCAGTTCCAACAGGCCGGCATAATTGTGTTGACTGTTGAGGGGTAAACATTTTTCGCCAGTCCTCATTCTATTGGACCTTCCTCCCAACTCCACTTACCGTCAGGTGCAGTGGGGTCACTTTGCCGCGCGCGTATAAATCATAATCCGCAGAGCTTGGTACAATACATTTTTTGTGATGCAATCTATCAAAAGATATATAAATAAAGACAAATCTAAGACCACTCATCATTCGACTCTATCTGCAGTTGCTTAGTAAGTAAAATTAATGTCGTTTGTTAAGCATATTAATAGGGAAGTAAAAAACGTTTAATAAGCAACTGCAAAGTCGTGTCGTCGGTAAATAGGTGCCATCACGTGGTGCAGCGATTGGAAATGCTAGAATACCGTTAACGTTAACGTTGTAGTAACGTGTCACGTAACCTTCCGCGTTAACGTTAATATTTACTAACAATATGAGTAACATTTTTATACGAGTCTACTACTTGATCGTGTTTGTTAATTACACTTGGAAATATAGATGTTTTATACCACTGTTGTAGGTACGTACTTGGTCAAACTATTAGCAAATAAACTAAATGATTGGAAACGTTATTTATTTAAGTTATTTGTCGAGCGATACGGTCGTTTTAGTGAATGAATTGACATTTATTTCCACGAATGTGGTTACATTATAGAGTACAGCAAATTTTCTTATCACAATAGAAAATTCTAGAAGAAAGAGGGCAGGAGGTTGGAGTATAAAAATGCAAATAGTTTATGAATAAACACCAAACAACAGACTGCGAGCCCGAACACGACCGAACCCGCTCGGACCTTGAACTTTACTTAACAATATCTCGGAAATTTTATTAATCAACTTAACTCGTTTGCCGACTGGCGTTAGTCATTAGTTATCAACACCAAACAAAATGATATTTCTTATACACAATATAGTCAGATCGATTTTAGTGTTTTGAAGCGGTTTGTTTTAATAACAGCAACAGAATTAGCCATGGGTCCTCCATTTTTATTTCTAGTTGAGACAAACATTGCAATCAGTCTTTACATTCTGGAAAGTTAATAAACATAGTAGAGTCGAGTCATACTAGTTCTCTCCGATGAGTCGTGTTACAAAGCGATCTAAAAAGGCTCACTCTGACGTCTATACTATTATTAAAAATAAATCGGTTAGAATTTATATTCTATTAGATATAGATATAGATATTAAACCAGAATAATATATATATATATATATATATATATATATATATATATATATATATATATATGGCATTAATATAAACGTGTTGTTAACATCCTAACACATCACTGTTAAAATTTGCAAATCTACCCACTGCCACCTGCATCGACAAACGCGACAGCTATTAGAAGATATTTCTCATTCGAAGGTAGTTGCAACTAATTGATATAACGATTTGAGTGCGGAGGCGCAATGTGGGTGGGATATGAACTCATTACCGCGCGAAGATGATCTGACTATAATCCGAGATTAAACAGACAATGGTGTGATTGATGATGAATGCTCCGTGAAAGACGTCGAGCATTATTTTAAACGCGTTTTCTACGAATGTTAGTTGCTTATTACTATTAAATTATGTATCGTATGGTGAAAAATATACAGTCCAATTTATTTTTGCTAATAGGATCGCCAGGGAAAAAATACACTTTTTCAAATGTCAAAGAAAAACGATCAAACTGAATAAATGAATGACATTAAAATATATACTGAATTTTTCTCAGAATAATGACTAACCCAGAATTTGGTATGTGATTATGTACACTATAACCATAATAATAAAAAATAATATCAGGTAATTAGTATCTACGTATGCAAACGTCACTCAAAGATTGTAAAAGTAAAATCGATAGTAATGATGACGATATAAAAATAATGACCAGTGATTATTATTATTTTTTATCCTACGCTTGAATGACTACGAAGAACGGATTGATAAATTTTGGCAATTCATTATTATTATCTATATTACAATTGAATATGCAATTTCGAAAAGGGCAAATCTCATAAATATAAAATATCTAGAAATGTATATATAATACCAAATACAAAAATCTGTAATTTTTTATTACTAATTGAACCCAAATTGTAACCCAAAAATAAAATAACTAAATTTTACAATACCTTAGAATAATAAAGCTTCTCCATTTCCTGAAATATTTTCATTTTCAGACATGTGCCCTTTTTGAAATAGCATATTCAATTATACAGAAACTAGTCAACTGTATCAACTATAATCTTGAATAGCCATATATTGACCCCATTTATGAAAAAATAATAGTTACGAACCGTTATAAACTGACTCCTATAAGCAACAATAAAGTCATCAATAATTATATATCATGCGCGCCTCATATCTCCATAACAGACGCCACGATGGGCAGTAGGCCATGGTAATCAAAATATTTGACCCCATAATTGAAATGAAATGATTTATTTGAATCTGTAAAATGTTATCCATTATTTAGATTCCGTCAATATTAACTCTACCACCAGTTCGGAAAGCAGTTTTCACCAGAGAAGAACGGGCAAGAAACTCTGGTGTTGCTCTTTTCAATCAGTGTAGGGTAAAGACTACAAGTACATGATAAAGTAAGAAGAAAAAAAACAAAAAAAGTTTAGAGCAGTTCATTTATAGGCTCGTGAAATAAGGAATAAATTAATTTAATTTTTTATATGACTGCACAACCCTCTCAGGAATCATGAAATTTCTCTATTATCCTTATAATTATTTCCTCCCAGTACCTCTAGCAATTAGAAATTAGAAATGTAAGCGAAATGGGCAAATTCACGGTGTTTATCACCAATTGATGTCATGAGTTTAAAAACGCTAGGGTAGTAATCAGAAAGTCGGTTTCGGAAGGCAATAATATTGAAACTGGGTTTCTTTGTTAGTCGTGTTACCTTTTACTCGTGTGGCATTTCAACTTCTTTTTAAATTGTATGTTTACACAAATCGATGTTATAGTATGTGTTTTGAAAAATAATAATAGATGAACAGGTTCGATTACCATAACAGGACAAATATTTGCATGATACATCAATATTTTCCTCGGATCTGGGAGTTGTGGGACTGAATAATGTATATCACTTCGACTTTTTCTGCGTCATTTGATCTACATTTTGTCAAGAACAATTTTAATAACGTTAGACTATATCATTATAAAGTAAAAAGTGGAATTGTTATGAATTTTCATATTACAATCAAAACTTTAAAGCACTCCACTCAAAATTACACATTGGCGCTCAGATATTATTGCCTTTCAAGCCTCGACTTGTCATTATTAATCCACGAGACGAAATACATAAGTGTTATAATATTACAGTATGCCAGGAAAATATATTAATATTATCAAAAAAAAAGTTAATAACAAAACAAAGTTAAAATGAATACTAATTCGATCCAACATAATGGCGCAATATAATAATCTCGAAGGTTAATTAGAAAACAAAACAACATATAATGAGTAATTACCAAAGAGTTCCGTTAGCCACTTCACTGTACCACGACGTGGGAGGAATGCGGAGAAAACGGCTTCGCAAAAAACACTCCCACGTTATGGACAGGGTTACTGTTAGTGCGATGAAGCTGGTTCTCATCCCTGCGTTAACTCGTATATAATTTCTTTCCAAGACTCCCTAAGATCTGCTTTAACGAGGTCTTAATGCTGTCAGAGCTGTGGTAGATATTTACTGTTGCCCAGGGGTTATTCGCATAGAACATTTTGAGATATCAACGTATTAAAGATAGTAATAAATCATAAGTGAGAAGATAATATTGCATTATACGTATTTAATAATAAGAACATTCTATTTTTTACTGAAAATAAAAATATATATTTTTTCACTACAATTATGCTTATATAATATTTTCGAAACACTATTCAACTTTAATATTTCACACGTTATACTAAACATAAATATTAAATCACGAATTTTTACAATTTCCAGCCTAGTAAACACTTGTATTGCGAAATTGGCATGTACGTATTTACTTATACGTCACGTATATATTATACAGAACATCTTCAGAACATAATGACGTTGCAAAACAATGAGAGTTCACTGCACGGCTTTTAGTTGCGCGACATATCATTTGGGAGGAACCCAACCGGAACACCGCATTTCGTTTTCTGATCCTTTCAGACGACGGAACACCTTTATAATCGACGGAAATGTACTCTTACCTCAAACTTTTTAAGTACCAAGCATTTTAAAATAATAACGTAATTTGTAACCCGACTTCATATTCATGTACAGTATGTTGCTGTATTGTTCTTGCATACATAATAAAGGATGGTAGTGTAGACGAAAATTACCTTTATACATTATTGTTAATAGACAAATGTGTAGAATAATGCATTGTTTGTAGAACTGAGTACCGTACATGTTCAGGGAACAAACTCTAATAAAAATAAACAACATAAGTTGTCACTTGATCCAACTGTACCTTACACGTGTTAAAATATATCACAAATAAAAACCGTCAAAATGTTTCTCTCAAACTGACCGGAAAGCGAGACGTGCGTGAGGACAAAAAACATGAAGTAACTTTCGACTATTTTCGGCATTGGATGTTACGAAACGGTTTGCGAAAGCGATTGTTGCGCCACCCGGTCGAGCCGCGTTGATTTTTGACAGCTCCTCGCTTCTCGCCGTATCAATGACGACGGCCAAAATGATCGTTTGTGTCGGCGATTGTCGTACAGTTAGCGAGAGGCAAAGGTTACTCACACAAAGCAAAGATTACCACATTTGTTTAAATATTTACCGAGACACTCCGCATATATGGGCCGGTGTCTTTCTCCCGGCTTGCATTCACGGGCAGTAATGTTAAGCAGCCGCAAAGTGTAAGCTAACTGGAACGTCGGACAGGTAAGCAAGTAACTACTCCGCATAAACCAGATAGAGATGACGGTAAGCTACAGGCTGCGGGGAACTGGTTCAGACGGGCGCGGGGCGGAGGCCGGGGGCTGCGGGCCCCAGACGAGGGACGTCATTGACCTGCGCCGCTGCCCCCGCCGCCCCTGGCGCGACAACCGCGCAAACCGTAACTTCATTGTATTGTACGGCAAATCAAATTTAGTGTAGCGGGCATTTACAACGCCGTGATCAACTTAAAGAATAATTAAAAATGTTAAGAAAATTATCTTTGATACATATTAAGTATGTACTATTTAGTATTAGCATCGTTGACCTTGGGTACAGGGCTCAGCAGTGACTCCAGAAACTATTAGGCCTAAGCGGAGAGTCCCTTAACTACATCTAGTAAAAACAATCGTCCTCTAAAAATTCTACAAATATAAACGTTTGGCATTATTTTTAATACCACTATACACATCTATAATCATAACACAGCAGAACACATGACTATTATCTGAAGATATTAAGGCTAGACGAGCGCAGAATAAAAGCAATTCCACACAATAAAAATGCCATCTAATAACGGAAAGACCGACGTAAATTAAAGCAAATTGGAATAAACAGAGCAAGAAAATTCCCGGATGCAATATCCCACGAATGAAACACTTATTGAATTGTAAATGTCCCCTCGTATTTTAGGGTTGTTACGTGATATCGGCTATATTGAAAGGGATGAAGCAAAATTAAAGTGAGATGGTCAGGTCTTAATGTGAGCAGCATTATCGCTATTGTAAACAAGTGTTATCGCGGCACAATTAAGATACACAACCAGTATTTTTTATTTATATTACGATTATTTATCAACACGTATTGTTGCGAAGCAAATTATATCTGTTTTGTAAGAATAAACGTTCGTTGTTGAGTCTATTTTAAATAAATATTTGAATAATTACTTAACTTTAGGAATTTGACTTACAAAAATAAAATTGTAAAGGTAAGCATGTGCCTTACATGCTTACATTTGCATTTAATTACATTGGTTAAATTTAATAATATATCAATTTTAACAATTGACGTAGATATTTCGTAAAACGGTTTCCGATTAATCATACCTATAAGCTACTAATTGACGCTGACTAGACTAGGTATTTACAACCAGATTTATTGGGAATTACTTCCACAGTTACGCAGAAGGTGTAATAATATAATCTCTTTTTATTCGATTGTTTTGTTTAAAAAATATATAAAAATTGTAAAACGTCACCGCTGTTACTATAACTAAATAAAACAAAAACCAGACGTCCAAACAAAGAGCACAAAGCAACATAGTTGAAACAAAAAGTTTTCCGAAGGTCTCCGACTTTAGGCAAGTATTTCGGGCAGTGGGTGTAGTCAGGTTATATAGAGTAGGGGGTCATTAGTTGGTGTTGAGAGAAGAATTAGTACGATATATAGGTTAATAATGACAATGTCGCAGGCTTTGTGCTTGAAATTTTGCAAGATCGAGTGGTTTTAGGTTTTTAATTACATAATAAGAGAATGAATCTGTTATCTTTCGTCCGACAAAGTGTTTGCGATTGATAAAAGCTTATCACTTATCAATGCTACTAGACCATTTTGGATTAAGTTTTTACAATATCGCGTTCTATGTTTGTCTTATCGACAGACAAAGAAGAGAATAATAAATATTTGCAAATTTTAAATAAAAAGGGGGACAAGTGCCCCAGTCTGACCCCTGAATGGGGTCATGTTTCGGTCCGTCAAGTTCACCTATTAGGTCAAGTTTGTTTAACATACGAATGCCACCGAAGGGCGTTTTTAACATTCTTCATAAAAGCCCTTTCACCGACCCTTGATACGTTTTGTATGGTTTTGCTGGAAATGCCAAGGCAATAATAATTAATGCACGGTTATTAAAATAATTTTCAACGGTGCCGCCGTCTTTTGAATTTGTGGTAGCTGTACACTTCAATGTATTTTCTTATTATCACTATTATCTTTTTCTGTTTGTATTTTTATTTTACTGAATCTTTTGAGAGTAAGGAAACCACAAAATCCAATATTGATTTTTAAAGCATACATGAACACTGAAATAAATGGAGCTAGTTTTAACTAAGTTATTGTACATTTTGAAAAGTTTAATACCAGTAATATCATCTCTGTTTCGCGACGTTTTTTACACATAACTTAGATAGCAAAAATAAGGCTGCACAATAAACTAAAGAAATAAATTGCTTCGTAACTAACCGATATAGATGAATGTTTTTCTGCAAGATTTTTATAACATTAAAACTAGTATGAACATTTGTTATACCCAATAAGGGTTCATCAACGGTAAATGGGTACGACACACGCAAGTTTTTATATAAGTTTGTAATAAAAACTATAAATAAGGGATGAATATAGAAAAACTGCACGGTCTAATGGCGGAGTGTTAGTAACTAGCAGGTGTGTGAAGTCCTGAGTAACAACATCTCGATCGACCCTACGATAGATATGGAATTATCGCTTTCTATCGAAGTTCTGCGAACCGCAAGGTGTTTTCTCTGCAAGCAGTAATAAACAAATCCACGTTAAATGTATGTATAAATTTTACTAACATGCGTAACTCTAGTACGTGCAATGCTATTGCGAGCATTTAACACATTTTACGCTTTCACTGCTGGCATTTCGATTATGGCTCTAATTAATCTGTCAATGAAATGTCATGGTGCAAGCCAAATTATCGATTGTATTTAAATTTTACCCACGTGAAATTTTAAATACGACTCTGGACTTTAAATATTTTATTTTAAATATGTCACGTATTTACTTAACATATTAAATAACGTTACCGACCTGTTTGGCTGATCAAGACTACCTACAAAATAAATAATACATTATATGATAATTATTTTTCGAATATATCCGCGTGTGTACAATATTTACAAAACAAAAATAAATCAAGGTGACTAGATGTCACTGGCACTAAACCGTAGGCGTAGGTTTCTGTAGAAAAAGAAAAAAACTCGTGTGAGACCGTCATCAACAAAAATAAATCTTCTAGTTAACTGTAACCGAATGTGAGCCGTTTTTTTAAAGCGAGACGACCGTGAACATAAATATGTCTATCGCAAACTTTTCTCGCCCCGTTACGACTATTTTACGACACAGACTTTAATACTGTGTAAACGGATCGACTTGCGCTGCGTAACACTCAAAACACCGGCCTTTGACCTTTTATGAATGAACGCGTCTGTACTAAAAAACATTTAATTTACTTTCGCAACAAAAACTCGACTTTACCGACTTACTATTAATATGGGCATCGAAGAGAATTACTTCTGCACGGACTGTTGGAAACAATAGATGGTTAATGGCAAGAAATATATTAGCATTGTAAATAGAGTAAAATCGTTTGGTGTTGAAAGAACTTGTCCCGTATAAGTTATAACTAATGTGTATTTGTGATAACTAACTAGTAATACTGCTGAGTCGTGTCTGAAGAACTTTTTACAGTGTGGGTATATATTAAGGCGCCGCATAAACGCTGTCAACTCATTGCTAAGAAACTTACACCAATATAAAAGATCAGTTGCTTAATCATCTTTGGCGATCAGCATTTCTCGTCAACAAGTTAACAGCGCGCCTAAATATCCTAGATGAAATGGAATGATGTTACAGAAAATGTGGTTGAACGCCCCAAGCGCTGAACTAGGATGAAGATTAAAGCAACAACGCGAACTACATTCATCCATCCAGATATCTATTTCGCTTCGTGATAGAAAACTACAGTATACTAAAGATGGCTCTTTAATTTCGTTCCAGCAACGACATAAAGGAAACAGCAAACAATGATTGTCAATTACGTGGCTATGGACTCTATGTCAAAGCATTAAAATATGTAGATAAACATTTTATTTGACCATGCCTGAAGTTGGTAACTATCTTAAATAAATAATATTTAATCTGTTAACTTAATAATGTTTAATATTTTACATTGGCAGTCTGTATGCCGTAATACCTATTGAATTATTTTCAAATTAACTTGTTCAACTTGTAATTATTTTAAATACTTAGTACAATAAAAGTTTACAATACTAGTAACATATTTGAATTTGGTCTTTGTTAGGGTTTTACAGGGTATAGGAACTCTTTCTTGTCCGTATAACTGTCAAGAGCGCGTAGAGGTATCAAGTTGAAATGTATATTAACCTATACATTTTTTTATTTTCTCTATTTTGTGCGAATGAAGTCGCAAGCAACAGCTACTAATTGTAAATAATTAAAATATATTTACTTAACCAGATAAAACATCACGTACACATGTGCACAGTAATGCTTCTGGACGGCCATTTTCGTACCGTCATGTACACAAACTGATATTTGTCGACCTAAATCTTCCTCATACACAAAAAATGTTTGCAAAGATATCTAGCATTAAAACTTTAACGTGGCTTACGTAGTAATTATTATTTAAAACCCCTGTCCTCATAAATAACTCAACAAAATAAAAGTTCTATTGTGAATTTCGTAATAGCATATGACGCGGAATTTTTTTATCGTTCTAATGCCACATTATCGTAATTTATAATTTAGCATAATCAACCGGTAAAAGTATAGAAGTTAATAAGTGGTACTGAGTAGGTACATTCCCAGACTAGATTAACCTTATATATTTAATTTTTTTCTAAATATAGCTTCTGGAAACGAAAAACAATACGTACTAATTCACGAGTTACTTTAAGAAAAAAAAAAATATTGTAGAAAGGAAAACTTATGTCACAAGCAAAATGTGAGATTGCAATTAAAATAATATAAAATGATTTGTATGGAATTCATAAGATTTTAATATAAAATTAAGTACATAATATATTTTTTACGCTTCCCGTTTTTGTCGCGCGTATGGTTCTAGTTAATTTTAATATTTATCCCCGTACAGGCCAAAACTTTGTGAAAAAATCTGGATAGTTTATAGCAAGTCGTGTTTGACTTTAACAATTTTAAAATCACTCACAGGCACGACTTGTTTAAACACGATCATAAAACTTGAAACGTCATGTATCACGTTTCCTCAAACTCACTCTCGCGTAAAGCCGTTCTTAAAGATTAGTTTTCTTCACATTTCAGAGATAAAGGTTGGTATATTTACTCAAAGATAAAATAGAGATGGACGGATATTGCAGGCAAATATTTGAAACAAATCGATAGTGCCAGCAGTCTCATTTCATTATAGTGAGCCGGCGCTGGCCGCACAGTATAGCTTTGACAGATAGGTGGTAATTCACTCAGCGCCATGCTCTGCACTGGAAATGCTTTTGTGTGTACGCATAAAAGGATTTTCGAAATCCGAAATCCCCTGCGCCATTATCAAACAAATTTATTCCGACAGGTATCAACAAAATAAGGAGAAACTACTCACATAATGTACTATTTCGAACAAAATTTATAATGTTGAAAAATTAATAAAAAAAAATCGTATGGATAATAGTAATACATAAATAAAATAAAAACATTGAAAGTGTTAGCTGCCAACTGTACATTTAAGGCTTTGAAGGTTATCGAACCGAGTTTCATCAAATGAATAAGGAATTTAAAGAAATATTTATTATGTATGTACTCAGATGTAAACAAGGTTAACAGACAAGTCCGGAACTTTTTGGAGGAAAATTATTATTAGACAAGAAACAGGTAGGTGAGCATGTGAGATGAACAATGAATTCACAAGTATTACTTCAATTTTCTAGTCTTAGAATATTCGAAACAATGTATTAAATTCCATAATCTCAGAATTTTTATGTAAAGATTTTTCTACGAATTATTGTAAAACTAATACAATGAATCGCTACTCTGTTATATAAATGTAACATGAAGTAATAATATACTTTTTCAGAAATTTACATGCTAACCTCCTATGAGAACTTCAGCAAAATTTCACGATACCATAGATTTTCATAACAACTAAAAGTAGAAATCCCTTATAAATCTCAATTTAACAATCATGTGTGACTAAAATTAAACCGCTTCTAAATATACTACGATCTCAGAACCAGTTACTGTTCCGCAGAACAATAATTTTTCACGTAACCTTAAAAAACGAAATATCTCAACGGACTTCTTCCGACTATTTGTTTACAACAGCCCTCCAGATCACGGGGCGGATTGGGTCATATTCAAGGCATGGTTTATTTCAATGTCATATTTGTGAACGCTTGTAATTTGGTAAATATTTGTTACATACACTTTGATATTTATGTTATTAGTCTGTAAGTTTTCCTTGAGTTGAAAAGTGAAGTTGAAAGTGAGTTGGAAAGCGGCGATAGCCTAGTTGGTTGTGGAACGGACTGCGAGACGAATGTCCGCAGGTTCAAATCCCAAGGGCACACACCTCTGACTTTACTAAAAAAAAAAAAAATGTGTGTATTCTTTGCGAATTATCACTTGCTTTAACGGTGAAGGAAAACATCGTGAGGAAACCTGCATACCTGGGAAATTCTCTATCAGGAATTTCCGAGGGTGTGTGAAGTCTACCAACTCGCCCTAGGCCAGCGTGGTGGACTAAGGCCTAATCCCTCTCAGTAGTAGAGGAGGCCCGTGCCCAACAATGGGACAGTATATAATACAGGGCTGATATTATTATTTATTATTAAGTTTTCCTTAAATAATAAAATAAAAAAAATGCGTAAGTAAAAAAATCAGATAAAAAAACATTTTAGGAAAACAAATTAAGGTGCAATTTGGAGTAGACTTTGGTCCCTCCGCTACTGATGTCTGGCAAATTGTTTGGCGTACGAATCGTTTGTAACTCACGTTTTCGGCGTGGCTTGATGAATTCTCTCCTTATACAGCGAAATGCCTGCAACAAAACACGATGTCGTAAAGAGATATACTGAGTTTGTCAAGTTCATGAAACTCATAACTTTGGTGACCTACAATTATGCTGTGGACGCAAACTGAACGAAAATGTTGCGAGTACTACATATTTTTTAAAGTTAAACATGTAATTTATTCTTAATTGTACATAATTACAGAATTACTTTAGAGCATAAACAAAGTAGTGTGACGTAAAATGAGAATTTATTAACATTTATAAAAGTAATATTAGAAGAGTAAATTTCATTTATTTGAATGGATTTTAGAAAATTTTAAAAAGGTAGATTAATCCCTTAAGGACCGCAACAAAAAAGTCATTAGATGAAACGCAATAATCACATTTCGAAATTTATATTCGTCATTTTAAAAGGTTTAAGTGATAAAAATTATATTCGATGAATATGTTTTGTGAAAGGCATTTATTCTTAAAGACGTCAACAACCAACCTTTTTGACCCTTTGCGTCATTCACAACGTCAATTTGCAAATGCCCTAGAGATAGTTCTGTCGGCAATAAACAAATAAGACG
Source organism: Manduca sexta (assembly GCF_014839805.1). NCBI lineage: Eukaryota > Metazoa > Arthropoda > Insecta > Lepidoptera > Sphingidae > Manduca > Manduca sexta. The sequence continues at coordinate 14,636,562 of NC_051134.1, read as the reverse complement.
TTCACTAATTGGAACTTTTCTTGCCGTAATTTGTTTGCCTCGTAACGTAAAACTTAAATGCGAGTAATTTAAAAGGCCAACGGTAAGTACTAGATAGCACTTAGTAGTAGACGTAATAATTTCATAATTAGCATGAGCTGCTTTAAGTATTGTTTATTACATCAAGGATTTATAAAAGAAACGTCAGAGAATCTATGCTACGTTTTAATAATAAGTCTGATAATGTAAGGGTCACACAGATCGTAAACGAACAACTCAAAATGTCGAATGTTATAAATAATACTAACACCCACAAATATTTGTGGGTGTTAGTATTATTTTCGTAAGTTTGTGTTGGATAAATCAGCTTCAATATCTAAAATGATAATAATAACAGCCATGTATTATGACTGTCCCACTGCTGGGCACGGGCCTCCTCTGTGTGCCTTTGGGTTTTTAACTACGGATATTCGTCTCGAATGTCAGTTCCATAACCAACTAGGCTATAGCCGCTTTTCGCTTCAATATCTAATAGCAAAAAAGCTTGATTTAACTATTACTGCCTTCCTATGTTTGTATTTCCTTAGAAAATCGGGATAACTGCGTATTTAGTTAACATTCCGGTCGCGACTAGTCCTTACAAATTTAATAGTGCGAGTAAATCGTATCGACAATACACAAATACGATACGTTTTAAAAGATTACATTCCAAACGAATCACATCCGTTCCAATAAAATTGTATGAACCTTCCATTGTCAAAAATATATTTCTACTGCAGTTTAGAATATGGAATAGCACGTTTAAAATATTCAAACAGGTAAAAGCGGCATATCTGTGCGATGTCTATCCATGTAGAGCGGCATAACGGGCGAGCAGTGCGATCCGTTCAAATTCCACCAGCGTATACTGATCGGTTACTGGAAACTTGGGCTTTAGTGCATACCGCGCACTAACGGTAAAGGGAAATGATGAGAAGACATACGAATATGAATTCATAGTGTTGTCAAACGAATGACTTACAGGAATTTAAGACAAGCATTCATGATAGACGACTTCTTTGTGAAACAAACTAAAATCAAATTTTATTAATGTACTAAACTAGGATCGTTTTAACTTAACGTGTTCCCCAAAATATGAGAGCAAGTATATTGGTTTATATTCCCTAAACTGTTCGGTCCCGCTATATAACACGTGTTTTGCGTGTTACCGAATACGGGCTGACACGCGAATCTCTCACAAAAATCCTAATGAATTCCTGACGGTGTCACGCCACGGCACGAAGCTGCAATAGTCAATGCGAATGGCAATCATGTAAAGAATGTTGGTGCCAAAAACTTATTAATATTGACATATGTATATGAACAATGTACCTTCTAACAGGTTGGGTAACGTTTAGTAATGGAGTTCTTATGGTTGATAATGATAATAATGGTATTGCTGCGTAAAATATTACATTAGCACCAAACCTTATCCCCTTTTAGGGGTAGGCATACCTATGATATTTCATAGCCACAATTCACAAGCCAACTTAGGTCCCAAGTAATAGAGAGCAAGGGTTAGATACCTACCACATATCTACGTTACAAACTAGAAATTTCAGAAATAATCTGTGAGTCTCTATATACGCAAACTAAGTCTATCAAATAACATATTCAACGGATTCAAAAACTATTGGTATTAGAGCAGAACTTCACAGACGGGAGCAATAACACGGAGTGCGGACCGACGGAGGTAATTTCAATGAGATTAGTTCGGCAAACGTGTCCTTGTCTGCCACGGCCATTTAACCGCGTATTTACTGAGCCGACACCTAATGTGACCTATTCAATTATAAATATTCCAATCGGACTTTATACATTAACAAGTTATTTATTAGACAAATCTCACAAAATTATGTATTCATTATCATATTTAAGTGTTTTGTTGTATCTTCACTGTAAGCTTATATTTGATTTTAAATAAATGAAAAAATGTTATGTGTTAAGTACTAGATTTTACTTCTGAAGAATGAAAGTTGAAATTGTATTTAATTATTTATATGTCATGATAAATAGAGAAGATAGAGTTTATTTTATAGACTAATGGATTCTTGCTATATCTTATTTTCTTTTGTTGTCCAGTCGTTTATTTAATACATAACATTTTATTAAACCACTGTGTTGGAGTGAAACAGAATCCCTCAGCCGCCTTTCCAGATGCAAGACTCCTCTTAGATGACTGGTTTAAATCAGACACCGTGCTGTTACCTTTTAGCTAATTGGACAAACCAAAAGCAACTAAATCCTAAACCTCGGAGTCATTCGAATGCTACCTCTTCAGTAAAACCATACGTTCAAATTAAATTTGCCAAGTATTCTGTTGCGGCACAGGATCTATTAAAATAAGACACGCTTCAGGCATAGTTTGAAATATCTACTGATATGTGTTGAAGATTGTAACCTTTGTTGTGACTATATTATTTTTTATGCGTTGTATTTTTATAAGTATTTGTGTGCTGTTGTTTTGTTTGCCTAGTTACTATTTAGTACGAAATAAATACTCGTGTCAATAACACATCTTTTTGCTCAACTTTATTAATAACTAAGAACATATATATCTCTTACAATAATATGCAACGATATAAATGTAAGTTAACATGGACAAATTGATACAGTGTTTTTTATCTTAAAGTGCATTACCGTCTATGAAAAAGAGACTTGACAAGCGGCTCCGGCGTCAGTACAATCACTGAGAATATTAAGAATAAAAAAAAATTCCTCCCCTTCGCAATACTAATTAATTTTATTAAAGATCGCCAGACACACTATTTCACACGGGGCGTTTTCATTGGCCATTATGATAACTTAACATTTGTGGCCCAATTGGCCGTTTGCTCGACTTTATTTTAAAAAGAAAATGTTCTTAGTTTCTTCACATTTTAATTATAGATGAATATTTATTTTATTTGCTTATTTATGAACAAACAAAATACATTTATCTATAGCTTGTCTGCGATCAACTAAATGAGGAAACGAATATAAAACATATACGACCTTAAATAAAATATAAGTAGCACGATAACCTTGACGTGCTAGCTTAAATTCTTTGTTAATCGCTGTAGGCCAGGGATTTTCAATCGTTACAGCGCTTCCCCTATTTATTTATTTAGAAATTAAAAGGCTCATCCTCGGATTCCTTATGTTTAAAAAAAACGTTTTAAAGTTCTTTACTTGAAAACATTGATTTACGATAAAATTATTGCTTTTAGTAGTAAGAAATGCTACCTAATTATAATTAGTCACCCAGTTATCTATCGTCCGATAAGATGGCGAGTGTTCATCAATTGAATAAATTTATATGAATGTGTTATCTGCTTTTGTTTAATTGTGTAAAGGATTCATGACCACCCTAGAATCTCGCTATACCGAGATACAAAAAGTCATACAAATTACTTTGGAAAGAATACACAAAAAAGAGTTAAGCTGTTGACATTTATTTGCGTCATGAATGAACCATCTTGATTGGGATAGTACGTAAAACTTTCGTAAGTGCCGTCGCTTATTACCTTACGTGTGGCGAATGTTAGACCCGTATTTTTAGGCAGACATGTCATTTATAAAATTATTATTTTAATTAACCTGTGGTTGACCGTTTTTGTAATTGTCTAAAAAATAACTTGCGAGATTCCCATGTTTAAATAGATTTGCCAGATATTTTTCGAATTTCGTGGTAAAAGAAAAAAAACATTTGTTTATAAATTCCATCCGTATCGGCTTTTACATATTTTATCATTGAATTCAAGGAATTTCACAACAAGCCAGGCCCGACAAACGACACTATTTTAGTTCCATTAATCTTTTTTGCCTAATAAAAATAATCTAACCAAGATTTTATTCGACTTTACAGTCTTCTCTATTTTTTGGTTTCTCTCACGTATTTGTACGTATAGGCTATTGTGTCGATGTAGTACATTCTAATAAAAGTACATAGCTGAATACCTATATCTGATAATAAAAAAAAATATTAAGGTACTTTTTTCATTTTATAAAAAGCAACTTTGAAACTTTTATCACGTTCAGTCACAGTGCAAATTCTGTGAAATCACAGACATTGTCGGATTGTGATTGAATCTCACTCGACTCTACTTTTAGAGACATCTAGTGAGGATAATATATTATCTGTCACCATTGAAGTAGACTTCAATGGTGACAGATAATAATGACGTCTACGTACGCGTACTTCTGTTATACAAGTACGCGTACGTAGACGTCAGTGTCTATCCTAATTTAAATAAAATTTTATGGTTTCGAAAGTAATGAACATGAACAATCGAATCTATCTAGATCCGTCACAGGTAAGGCAGGAAGTAGCCACTTTGAACAAATAGTACTAAATTATCAGTTATAATTATTTATATTTTTCAATAAATCCATAGGAGATAATGTGTGTGACGTCACACAAAGACGTAACAATAGACGTGCCAAATGCCAATAGCTCAATGAGGTGCGCACACTCACGACATGGCCGACGACAAGATGGCGGACCGGACGGTGAAAGTGGACAGTGGCCGATGGCCACAGCGCTCGGTAAATCAAAACCTGTTCTAACTGTATTACCTATATGTAATCGATATTAATATGTTACTAATTGCAATGGTCATTATACTCGTATTCCAAGTTATCGCAACGTCGTCAGCGTATTATTACGGAGTCTTGATGTTTATTTAATATTGTCACTATTAATATGAAAATATACCGTATATACTTTTGATTGCAAAATATCAAAAGTAAAGAACATAATTTTGCAAACCCTTAAAAAAGTTTCAAGTCAGTCATATATTTGCGTAAGTACACAATCAGCATATATTCATACTGTCAACGGGCATTACAATAAAAATCGAAATTCAAATCGGTGACCCTGATCGAAGATCGCGCGCGTGTGATTTCGCAACATGCACTCGCCCATCAGGAAGTTGCAACGAGTTTTCAACCGTACAACCAGCGTACACGTTCATAATCACGCCAGCCATGCTCGAAATTCACTTCCGCATGTGTTATGTCACGATACAGTAACTAACAAACAGCTAAAACACATATGCACTACATAAATATTAACATTCCAAAGTGTCATTGATGGTAACGTGTTCTAGTGGGCACAGGACTTGTTTAGTGTCAAGATTATTTTTAGACGCGCAAGTATCTACCTATGTATCGACATCGAAAACAAATTTTAAATTCACGTATTTATGTTGATCGAATTAAAGGTCATCCAACATATTTAATACGAAATTTGAAATAAGCTTTCCTCGTTAATATCAACGCAGAAGTCGCTCTACAGTTCATACTTAATACCTCTTGCTACTACATGTTTGCTTATGACGCGTTGTGTAACTTACATAAGAGAATTACAAGAGAATGCACTTCCTTTTTAATGGCTCCGCATATCAAATTATATCTTCAAAGAGCTGCTAACTATTATTGACGGAGAAGCGTAATAAAAGCTCTTAAAATTATCAAGGCAGTAACACAATTTCCGGACTACGAACTGATATTGCAAACCAGTAAAACTCAACGGTTACCTTGACACAAACAAGCATATTAATTGAGTTAGGTCGCTGATGGAGGCAGAGAAAGGCAAAATTTGTTATCAAAATGTATGCAGCGCGACGTCAAAAGAGCATGGCTAAACGAATTTCATTACTCGATTCAGTCTGTGTAGTCAATTTGCGCGTAGGTCTGGCGTCACGCCAACTCGAGAGGTGGCTTTTGTTTACAACCACTATTAATGCAGGCTTTTATTGACTCTGAACAGGAAGTAACTCACGCTTTTGGTGCTTGTTCAAAGGTTAAGGAACTTGAATGCGTTTATTTCCTTGAATCTTTAGGTTTTTAAATTACTTGGGTTTTTGCTTTTGTAGTCGGAATGGGTAAGATTCGTAATCTATAAAGCGGAATGCACGAAACAAACCTATATAGATTCCTATATAGCTTAAAAGTAATATGTGTTGTGCTGTTAAATATGACCCCGTTTGTAATTTTTTATAGTATTGAAATCGCCTGCAGTATATCCTCGCAGCTATATCTATCTTTTTACGATAGTTAATTGTTATACCAAATTTAATTAAGGTTAATTGTATCCAAGGTGTTTTCTTAATTAATTATTATGACCGTGGTTTCTCAACGAATACATTTTTATAACACGTTTTATATTGTGAATAAGCGGAGTACTACTCACACAGGTGTAAACTGTAAATATATTATGTTCAATGCTAGCTTAGTGGTACATTGACAGGTATGAGTTCATAATTCCGTCATAGTTTCTCTATTAAACTCCATGAAAACCCATAATACGAAAAGAATAAGGTGCGTCACATTCCGCGGATAAAAGAAAATAATCTAAAATCGGAGCGGAATTTTTTAGTCCCCCATGGCTTATTTAAAAAAAACATATAGATCAGCATGTCCTCACATCGATATCACATATATTTACAGCGATAGCAATTATCTATTCTTTACGATCACTGGTTGATTATGTCGCCGAATCTAGACTATAATATACTGAATTACTCGGTCCGTAATGCTAAAATCCTCGAGGATAGTGAATTACCAGATATAAATCAAGAACATTGTCGCTCATCGCAATGAATTATTATGAATCATGGTCTTGTTGTAAGGCAATCTTGGTCAATTACTGTAACCTTGCCGTTTATTCGTGAGGATGTGACGTCACCCGCCCGATAACGTATTGTCTGCTTCCTTTTATAATATGTATAATATTGAGTCTCACAATTAGAACTAAAGCTACAGATAAAGTCAATTTTATGTTGAAATTTCGAGCTTGGTGGCTGATAATTATTGGAACTTCAAGGTTAAAACCTTTTTGTGTAGTTAATTATTTGCTTGAACTAACAACTTTGTCTATTCAGTACCTACTGACGAAACGTCTATCGGCCAAGATAGTACCAATATTTTGTACAAGGAAGTCTGCGTGCTCCTTGCCCTATCACGCAGAATCGATTAACAATTTAACATTTAATTTGTTGTTGTTCAATAGAGTCTTATACCCCGACACGTCGTAATACTATTTCGAAATAAACTAAAAGAAAACCCATAAAATTAAAGAGACTGAAGCTTTATTCAAATATCGTTTATTAATGATTTCATTTTAAATTAAAAACACGAAAGTTAAAGAGAAAAGCAATAATCGTCTTCGAATTTTTACACACGAAGCGAAATTCCTCGAAGTTTATTATTTTCCGAAAATCTTATGAAGGTAACTCATAAAATCCGACGGAGAATCGTCGGATAGCATAACATCTATAAAAATACGCCGATAACCCATCGACCTTTCATCGTACAGGACGATAAGTGCGTGGACATCGAGACAAAGTCGAGGTCGTTAACCCCGGCCTATCAGCTGTCGACATCAGCCCAACTGCGGGAAATTATCTATCACGCTATATTTCGGTCGTTCACTGCTCCTTCAAGGAGCATAAATTAGACGCGGCCCTATAATAATTTAACTTCAAATCGAACATATACACACATATATGTATGTAGCATTATTTGCAAACAATTCTTTTTTTCCAGAAATGCGTTTATAGTTAATAAAGAAATATTAAATGCAAACGTAAAACTGCAAGCGTGAATCACAAAGCTTCCGGCTCAAACGTTATTCTCGGTGTTTGACCTGTTTATTTGGGTGGTTTCTTTGAAATCTTACGATTAATCAACAGCATACCATCGTCGGCAAGACGTGTTCCAATATTTTCACATTCACGAATATTGGATCCGAGTAATAAATCAAGCCTTGGTTCATTTATCATGTCCGATTTAGTTTGTTTTCTTTCTGTTATCTGGGTGGCCTATTTGGTATGTTTCGTCCTTCGCTGGGTGTCAGTGCGCAGTGTGCCAGCGCATGTTTTCAGGTACAACGCGCGAATATCGCGACCTACTTTGTTGGCAACGTTGCCGCTCCGTACGCATTTGCCATCTCACTAAAAATAAACGCAATATTTAGAAAGAACTGTTAACAGCAATATGATATTTTCATACAGGTTGAAATCTTTACTTTGAAATCTTTGTATCGATTGTTACTGCATAATGTGACGATGCAGTTGCTGCCTTATTCGGCATAAACTTCAACAACGGAGGACACGGTGACCCGCTTAAACCACACACTCGCACTTCTCGTAAGTGATTTTCACTTTCAATTTCAATTTTATTATAATATAAGTAATATTAAACAATCAACGTTTAATTTTCATGACACTTAACCAATTTATATAAATATTCTATTTAATTTAATCACAGTTGGATAATCCCAGATCTAGTTTCTAGGTGAGCAAACGCACTAATAATACGCTATATTAATCCTTTAGTTGTTATCTGCTTTAATTTGTGCCTGATTTTCTATGTTTGACAAATACTAAGCTTTATTCACTAAAATATGATAAATTAAATAAATATACAATAAGTATCGCTTTTTACAGCCTAGTCTCTTTTAAAAACAAAGGAATTACCTTCAGCATTTAAGTAGAGCACGATGTCATATCCGAATGAATAGCTAGCTATCGAGCGCATTATATTAATTTGTTAATAAGTAGAATATTTCTCTTAGTTATCCTATTTAGAAAGTGATACGGACACGTTTTATACATTCGCTTATTCAGTATAGCAGCCGTCACTCAAACTTTCTATGTTAGGCTGTTGGCGCATAAAAAATACAATACAAGCCACGTCTACAACAGATGGTAACACGTGAGTAAAGTTATGTGATGTGCTCAAGCAAATGGCCAATAGATCGGACAGAATCGTAGGAGCTCGAACGTCTGGTGAGCCAGCGCGCACCGCTGATTTCGAAACTTCTCAAGTGGGCACACTCGCAGCACACGATTTAAAAACCAGTCCCTGTGAGCCTTGAAGCACTTGGACACTTGCCACGCCCATTAGAAGCGCTGGAGAATATTTTATATAAGTTAGTTTGCACAATTCACTTCCTAATTAGAATAAAGATTGATCCCGATTTCCATTGTTTGTTAAATGTTATATTTGCAAATGTACCGAAACCGAGCAATCGACCAAACAAAGGTCAGATGTTCAACTGCCGATGATTGAAGTAGATTAAAGTAGCTCATCGCGACTTCCGCATACGTAACCACCTTTATCAAGATAATGGCATTGAAGCACGCTAACGCGTTAAAGATTTCCTTATTCTTAAACGTTTCGTACAAGTGGACAGCACGCTGGAATTGTTTTCCCATTACCATATCATAACAAGGTTCTAATAGGTGTCCGTGGTTGAATTAGCATTTTGGAGGATTTGTAACGAGAACATCCGAGAGCAGGCATCGACCGCGACGTCGACTAACGGTACCAGTGTTCCGAGCCTTGTTCAGCTCACAGCGGTTCGGCGACGCCGCGATCGACAACTCTAATAATATTTAACACGACTTTTTAAATGTGTAGTTAAAGGCACAACACCGCAATCCGGTTTCTCATTGGCGAACTCTCTCGTCGTAGGAGTCTCGACGTTTACCTCGCGAGAAACGGAGGGACGACGCCAACTCAGGCACGACGACGGTCGACGACGTAGCGCGAACAGTCCCACTTCACTGTCACCGATTCCACACAAATCCAACTGCGTTCACAGTAATCTCACTGCAGTGGACCGAATCCACCGGTGATCATACAAAAGTTCCAGAGTTTTAGGCTAATTCGAAGCGAACACACGAATTGAAAGACGGATAAATTCGCGCATAAAATCAATAGCACTACCGAGCGCATCAGAGGCTCGAGGCAGACTGGCAAGTTAGTAGATATCGTCCCCGGGCGGGCGGAGAGGGGGTGAGGTCTCGTTCGCTCTCGCTAGTATCGCAGTCACGTCCGTGTAGGGGGCACGAAGAAGGCCGACGGAGTACGAAATCGTCCGACGAACACCCGCTAATCCCGCTATCACCGCTACGGATGGTATCACAGGATACCAGAGCGGAGGGGCGTACACGTGCGGCCGACCAAGTCGTTCCACCACACTCCGGTGCATTTTGTACCTGTCTCACTACACAAATACCTCTTGTTAACAGAAACATTCGCTTGCTTTACGCAAAAATAGTAAGTATACGTTCACTTTAGACGCTGGATGGAGAGCCTTTGTATGTAATACACCTTTAAAGTAAAGTAGGTGTCTCCGAAACATCATAATTATTAATTATTGCGGTTAGAATATTATAGTTGGAACATAAATTATGTGTTTATACGCGACACCTGCCTTTTTGCAACTAACTGGTAGAGTGCACTACATTCATAAACTTAACCCGGGGATAAATCACATGACTTGTCGAAACGTCTTCCTTATCAGTAAAAGCAAAATATTAAGATAAGGTCGAAGTATTATTTGCCAGTTGCAATTCTAAAACCAGGATAACACGTGAAACTCTATTTTTAGTATACATTCTAAAATATATTATACCATAAATATTTCTAGGGAGCGCAATGGTCATCAACTATAATAGTTATAGATAATTCATAAAATTGTAAAAATGTTGGTAGCCATGATTATCCTGGTGGCATGGTGCTTTAGCTCTTTGTCTCTCTCTCTTGCTTTAGAAGACAGTCATGAGTATCCAAAACTTCGAAATTATAATACTAGGCTAACGTAAACAAAACAACATCGAACCATAAAACAATGCATACAGCAACAGCATTTTTCAAACAGGATATGTTTTATGATTCTTATTTACTAAGTACCTGTCTTCTAAATCGCCTTCGACGTAAGATGACTCCTTCTCCTCTAATAATAAAAAGTATATAAGTTTATCGGTCACACTACCGCAGTTATACTTAACAATAACAATTTTACCACAATTTACCTAGACTTATTTCCTGCTTACAATTAAATCGGAACAATAAATTACTTTATATTCCAAAAAATATTAAAGATATTTTATAGTCGGACTTATAACATTTATCTTTACCACATACAATGTAGCGTTATTCATAAGAACAAGCCCGTTATGTAGCAATTTTACACGCAACAAAAACATGGACGCCAAGGAAATTTCTCTGCGCGCTTAGTTTTTGCCTGGTTCACGGTTGAATCGCGTTCCGTGATATTGGCAGGAAACTTGCTATTACTTAATGCGAATATGTACGAGATTGCTGTTGAGATATAGCGTTGTCTTGCTCGCTATTAGAAGGTTAACTGAATAGTAGCAGTTAGACTTTCCTTGCTACAACTCCGTTCGCACAACTTTCCGATGTCATTGTTTTGTGAAACGTGAGAACAGCTTCGTTACTTCTGTTTTGTATATTAAAAACTTTTGTCAAGCGGGTCAGTCTTCTCAAAGCACTTGATTAAAATAAATGCAGATATAAAGCAGCTCTTGTGGTTGTTTTGTTTTAGATTTATTTCCCATTTGGTTAGAATAAACATTAGAAATAAACTATACGGATATAAAACAAAAAATTATAAACAATGGAGAAAATGTCTGGAATATTTATTCTGCCTGTACCTATACTACCTAAAAATACATTTTCCTGTTTGATTTAATTTATCAGCTATTTTGAGCAATATTGATGACAAATTATAAAATTATACCTCGTTAAAGAGCGGAGAACCGGTAGTCCATTCATGTTTTGTGTAGCAATTCTGATGTTCCTTATCTCTCGCAATCATCTCACGAGGCACTAACAATGCGCGACAACACCATGCACGTGACACTTGATCACGGACCATTCCGGGAAATACTATTGGAAATACAAACAAAATCCGTCATAGATAAGTGTGCTTAATATTAATTCCCGTCATTTTCCTGTAAATTTACCCCGATTTTGTTAAATTATTTGGTCAATTGTTGGATCAGTAGGTTGGCACTTGGCTTTATTTTTTTTAATGTTCCATATTTTGGTATGTTATTATTTCTGTTATGTACTTACGTTGTTGACGTATGAATAAATATATCTAAGTATATATAATATGTAAATCTTATTTGCATTGACACATAATAAAATAAAGTGTATTATACATACATATATTTGTGTATTATTATTAAAAGATAGAGCAGCCATATTTCATAAGTTAAAAAATATCCCAAGCATAATATCGACGTTGAAAGGCTAATTGATTTAAACGACATAATTTTTAAGTCAATTAGCTTTTCAACCGTCGATATGATTAGCATCCAAACTCTGTCCCTTTTCGAGAGTTGTTCTAGAATTTAATATTATCGTGATAGTGACCATAGGTATTCGTTATGCAGACCTCTCGTATTAAATTTAAACACACCTCTATTTAAACTTCTGTTTAACGCATGGGAATTGGAATTACTATTATTAAATAATGTTATCACAAAGGACAATATGATTATTAGTACTAATTATTGCAGTCATTTGCCGCTCAATTCCGCATGCGTGCATGCACAAGATTTCAAAGCGTATTAGCTTTTATGACTTATAAATTATGCAATTACTAACTCTACTAAGTATACATCACAGAGTTATTACGAAATGTCTGTCAGTTCTCGTGTCCATTCCCACCTATACCTAAGACCGATACGTATGGGATCAAAATAAAACATTTTGTTTTATATTCGACCCTATTTCAAGACCATTGTCAAGGTGTTTTGATGGCTCTATTATGATTCTGATATCATATCTTGTCTTATTTTCTATAATCTACTTAAAGATACTATTATCGAGTAGACCTATCTAATCACCCTTCTTATTTCATAGACAATTAATTGAATATAAAATAAAATAATTAAACCTGTAAAACGTAAAATTATATATTCGTTATTTCCCTTTCGAAAATGTAGGCATAAACAGTAAATAAATAATATTAAAATATATACTTAGATACCATAGTAAAATTGTATGTAATATATATAACAAAAGCGTTGGAATTTCTTATTATTGTTGAGCCTGGATCCAATTGCAATGGTGTGTAGATGGCTACCTTCGTTATAACTTTTAAAAGTGTTGCCAGTAGTAATGGAATTATGAAATTTCCCAGAGGGTACTACTGATATCTTTACACAGTTTCTGATGTTCAGTTTAATGCATTAACTGATTTTACAGCCAAAACATCATTTTTATAGGGTTCTTTATATTATAAATCATATTTAAGCAATAAGCCCCTACACCGACATTTCAACTCTACATTTAAAAATAATGTAATAATTTATTATGTTACCTTTGAATAATCAAATCATTCTATTTTAGATAAAGAAAGGACATCAGTCATACTTACTTAATGAAATTCTTGACAATGACTGATACACAGCATAAAATTTAAACTGGCTTTAAGATCTTAAATTTTTACCCATGAGTTCCTTACAAAAATCAAAAGAGTAACTAGTATTAAAAGACTTACTGGTAACATTCGGTAACATACACAAACTCCTACCAATACGATAATATCGAAACTAATTCAAGTTTTATATAGAACTGACAGATAATAGCAACAACAGGATTTTACATATGCTGATTTATGTCGCGAGTCGAGACTACTTCCCTTAAAAAGTCTTTGAAGATTCTTCCTCTAACGGGGGCACAAGGCTAGTCTTATAATCGTGTGTATACTGTATACATAAGTTTGTGATGCGCGGTCTCGCTCATTTGACGCGGTAAGGTAGTGCGGTCGCGGCGATGCAGCGCAGATGTCCGTGCACCGAGGCGATCGTCCGCGACTTACTTCCCGTTTTAGAACTTGTTGTGCAATAACATTTAACTACACATACAACACTACTATAACTACCTTGGAATACACTTAATTATCATGATTTTTAATTTACACATGATTGACTAGCGACTCTGTCTGAACTCTTACGTAATTGTAATTTAAATGTCAAAGGACTATATGTAATTACATGAGGAAAATAACCAGTGTGCATTATTTATAAATATATATATATATATTTTTTTTAACTGTCCTACGCAAAACTGTCTTCAATAATATGTGCTGGTGGTGGGATATATTTTGTATCCACCCGTGTAGCGCCGTACGCAAAGTTTTAAAACCCGCCATAGCCTTCCAAAGTGTGTCGCGTTCCGGGATGAGCCTGTGTATATCCGGTTCAAATAGGCCGGCATAATTTCGTCGACTGGCAAGGGGTATCACGTCTCGACATTCTACATGGACCCCACTCCGCTTACCATCAGGTGTAGAGAGAACACCTTGCCGTGTCCGTTAAAAAAATAAAAAAATATTTATTCAAGTCGTGAAGCTCAAAAATGAAGAGTGTGTGTGAGTGCTCAAAAATCAATGAGTAAGTCTCGGTTTTCATAGTAACGAAATAACTAAGGTCCTTTCTTACAAAAGCTAGATTTTTGCTCTCTTATCATTTCAGTCAATTTCATTTTGCATGATTATTCTGGTTGTTCTTTTATTTTTTGTATATGTGTATTTCATATGTTTATGAAAAATGTCAAACGAATTGTACGATTTTTTTTAATATCGGATATTATCTTCTGTCTTAACTGGAATATTTGTTTTCCTGCAGTAATTTAGCACACTTTTAACTGCACCCGAAATTATCATTACAAGGATCACAAAGAAACACTAAGAGTAAAAAAACAACACACTGCTCCCATGTAGGGACTAAAGCTTCTAAAAAATCTATGGATACTAGTAGCCAAACCCCTTTTAGTTCCAATATTAAATGTTTATTTACGCGAAAAAAAATATATTACATGAAATATACATACACAATTATAAAACATTTTAGTATTACGCACTTCATTAGTGTGAGATAAAAGTGGCTAACATGTGCAACCCTTAAATATTCTTAAATGTTTATAATTTAGCGTATATTTCCTATGTGCCGGTAAAACTTAGGGGAAAAGCAGTCACATGAAAATCAAACTTCTGGAAAATGGAACACTGCGTTGTATTTCAGTTAGTAAATCATTACTAAGATTTGTAATAAATACGTAGGTGTAGGTATTGATATTTTATCTATTATATTTACCTAATAGTAGTTATCAGATTAGTTCTGACTTTCAGAGAAACATTTACCAGTCGTCCTCGATACGTGAGTTTTATTTGTAGCCTTGTGGGTACATACTGACGTAAATAAAAAACTGGATATGTAAAATTTCCTGCGGCTATATAAAAGAGAACGCTAAAGTTTATTCTCAGTGACAAAATTAAGTTATTTCTAATTTATATAAACTGGTGATAAGGCCTACGCTATAAAACCTTGACTTCGAGTTGAAGTCCGCGTTTACACATGAGCGTATCAGTCGCGACATGTGCGTAAGAACGAGTTTACACGCGCGTACAACAACGGATACGTGTATTGCAACGCAGTTTGAACTGCAAGTCACGGAACGAACTCAACGCCCACGTATAGGCGAAATAACAAAAAAACTGTCAGACAATATTAATATAAAAAATTATAATTATTAAATTACAACAAAAATTGACTGCTGGTCTAAAAATGAGAGAACCGTATTTTCCATGCATGAAGTGAAAAACATAATTTATGAATGGGTCATGGGAGTATCTTTGTATTTTGTAATTCCATGGCACAGGGAATGCTAGTCTGTGAAAATGAGTACAGACGCCTATTGAGCATATTATTTATTCATTGCTAGATTCTCTTCTATTATAATATGCCCTGCATTCACGTGATAAACTGCAAATTTATGCCACATAGCAATGAAATACTTATATGATATAGCGGCTTGCGAGTGACTATTCAATTAAATAAAAAGAACGCAATAATAAATAATTCCGTAAAAGGTTTACATAAAAAAAAATACTACATATTAAATTCGTCTGATTCTTTTTCGGTAACTTATCTTGACCTAGAAAACAGGTTACTATAAAACGAGTACGATCGTAAAGATCTTATCAAGCCAAAGATTGAGTGTAAAAGCGACTTATTTGTAAAGACATACAAATAAACTATACCGTTTATTTATCAATATGGAATTTGGCAAATAATTACGTAATAAGGAAAAACATGGTATGTATATATTCTATAGTGCAACGCTATAGTGGTCCATAGTGCTACTTATATATGCATCCATTAATACATTTTTATATCAGTGCAATGTATAAATAAATCAAGTTTGAGGTTTCAAGGTGATACGAGCCAACAAACGAGACATTTGTGTAAGTCGGTCGCTCCGCTTGCTAGGTCACACCTGTTATTTACACAAACCATCAGACTTAACATATCGTCTGCTACAGTTTCCTCCTTAATTTAGAGAAAACATGACATTTCACTATAATATATGATATTAACTTATAAACACGCATTATTATGGTCTGAATGCTGTAAAAAAAATCGTTAAATTAATACAACTAATTCATGGTATCTAAGATTTATTCAAATAGAATAAAATGTGAACCGCCTTTGTGCGAAATACTGTGACCTTACGAAACTTCTTTTCCTTCACGTAATAGATCGAAGTCTAGCTTATTCCTCATTTATAATGCAATTTAATGCCTGCCTGTACCTTGTATGTGTAATTGTATTCGACACGATGCCTCACATACAGAGTTTGGGACAGATACACTTCGAGGAAAGATTGGGTTAGTTAGAATTAAGCTCAATAAGATCCGGCCTATGAACGTGACATAGTTCGCATTCTTTCCTTTGCAATAAAAATATCTACAGTACCAGAATATTAAAAAATATTCAACTCGTAGTTTAGAAATCACATTTTTATTTATTTATGTATATTAATATTATAATGTATAGGTATGTGCTATACTCAGAATTAATTCCTACATTTTAAAACGCCGTAACTCTGCTCGCGTGGAGTATCAACAGTAATGTATAAGGAGATACCAAAACTGGAATAACTCGATACCGCGATTACTCTTGATGGTAACCGACGTTAACTAGTCACTGATAAATGGAAATACACAAAAACATTGTACAATAAAGTCTTGATTGTGTCATGATTATTGTAGTTGTTTACTGGTGGTTGTTTAACGGTGAAGGAAAACATCGTGAGGAAACCTGCACATCTGAGAAGTTCTCTATAGGAATTTCGAAGGTGTGTGAAGTCTACCAATCCGCACTAGGCCAGCGTGGTGGACTAAGGCCTAAACCCTCTCAGTAGTAGAGGAGGCCCGTGCTCAGCAGTGGGCAAGTATATAATACAGGGCTGATATTATTATTACTGGTGGTAGATCTCTCTGTAAGAGTCCGCCTTGGAACCACCGCAATGTCTATTTCTGCCGCCGAGCAGGAGTGTGTAGTCACTGTTGTGTACCAATTTGTATAACATTGTAGCCAATACAACTACTGGACGTAAGACTTAAAAATGGTTGTAACTACGTCAACACAATTGCACGCTATATTATGAGTGAAATACATCGAATATGCACTGCGTGCAGCATATCCGACGTGCGTTCGGTGTTGCGATAAGTTATCCATTCATCGCGTCAGGGACTAAAATAACTCGTTGGTGCATCGTCGATTAGTTTAAATAGCGTTTACTTAATTAATTCCAAATGTAGGTTTGCGCCATTGCATTGAAATGACACCATTTCAAGGGTTACCACTTTAAAGTACCATATGACAGGCGTTTGACGCATTTGAAAGGCAATTTAAAAAAAAAATCGATATGGACTGATATGAGTTTTCATCTAAAATAAACAAATTGTTAAATACTTGTCAACATTAATAACTATTGTCTTTCACTTATTTATTACCTACAGCTTTTTATTTTAGACAGGCATGTATCTATTTATAAATGGTAACCCTAACCTCTCTTCCATATTTAAGCAGAGATTTAATACCATAGAGCACTACTAAACTCATTTATCGTCCCACCACCAAAGATATCAAATCTCCCTTTTTAAATTAAACTCACATGTTTCCGTGAAACCGCATTTGGCGTCCTTGACAACCACTTACCAGGCCAAATAAGCTATGTCTTAACACTGAACTTCACTTTTCGATAAGAAGGTACACCGCTGCGCTCTCCATAACCATACATATTCAAGTCACATATCACCGTGATAGAATTTTAAAATCCCCAGAAAGAAGAAATCCCGTAGCTATACATGCCCAATTACAGTGATTAGTTAAGCTAAATATTGTTTTTATGTAAGGCTCGTACATCTCTACATTGTACCGTTGTGATGCAACTTGTTGTGAAAGCTGATACCTATGGAATTGGGTTAACGTTGCGCGCGGGCCGCTCGCGGTGCCTCCACTACGCTGCGTTAATATTAACTGTTTCGTGCACGTTTCTCGTTAGATTCCTTGTATACACATATGTGACGTAATTATTATTTCCTGTTATCACGTTGTGGGGGGGAAGGGATAAGTACGGCAAAAAACCCGGCATAATGACTTACTTCTGCTTGTGTTACGGGATTGTCCAGGGTTGTTGGACATTTTGTACGACATAATGTTGGTGATTTTTTCATAATTTCCTCTCGTTCATCTTGTTTTCAAATCCTTTACGATTTAATTTCCAAAAGGTGACGAAGATAAATATTTTTCGTTTTTCTTTTCTATTATTAACTAACTTATAATTATTTAATTCAATTTAAAAAAGCTATTTTTTTCATTATCTATATACAATTCTTTTAATATTTATAGTATCAACACGAGCATTCAACCAAACAAAAAATATAGCTACACTATTATAAGCCTAATAAATTAAGATATTTCCATAACCAAGGCTAGTGTATTTCTGTCCTTATATTAATTACAAGGTCTCTTACAAGTAAGATTATTCTATTTTGATACAATTACTATGATCGATTTTAGCCTTTTTCGCAATGCTGTGTAAACCTTTTCTCGAGCTATAAATTATAATATGTTTATTGTTTAACACAGTGCACTTGTAGCATCTTTCTCTTCCTTTGGGCATATAGCCCTAACAGTACGGATGAGCGTGGATACATGATGCGAACTGCCGGCGGTAATAGCGAAAGTGCAATGAAAAGGGAAGTAAAAATCTCGCATGAATAATAATTTTATCGGCCGCAGACGAATCATGTTGTGGGATTTTGTTACTATATTGCACCAATAAGGTCTAGAAATATTCACTACTAGCTTTTGCTCGCGGCTTCGCTCACGTGAAGGAGTTTTCCAGGATAAAAGTCCCGCTATATATTTTCCCAGGATAGAAAGTAGCCTATAACCTACACAGGGTCTTAAACTATCTCTATTCAAAATTTCATAAAAATCTATACAGTATATTTTGAGAAAATCCATAACATACAGACAGAAAAGGGGAATTTGTTTTACATTATGTATAAATTAGAAAATCAAATTCCATAATTTTACTTTGAACTGACGGATTCGTCTTCACCGTTGTTTTCGTTAACTGAAAAGAGAAAGTATACATTACAACAAGTATACATTACAAAGTATACAAATAAATTTCGCAAATGTTAGAGAAACGTAGTTATTGAATTACATTTAAGTATTTTTGCTTCGCGGTCTGGTCTCGTGACAATGACCGTTTTTGTTTGACCTCGAAAGTATATTAGTATGATGATAGATCATATTGTAGCGCCGCCACACAATCGACTTAATCCGAACATAGCATTATATCTACAAAATATATTTTAAGTGACCTTAATGTGCTAATAAAATCAGATATAAAGTGATTAACTGTATTATTACAATACAGATACGATATACTGAAAGTAATTAACTTCAATAAACTAAATCATTACCACCTCAATTTAGCACAATACATATTATTTAAAAATAAATATGTTATAAGCCTCTAAAATATAGTGGATAGAGAAAACGTCAATTCACAGATTAGAGATGCAACACCTAAACTGTTGTATTGTCGGGCTTTTCAGTACAGGCGTGACAAAGATAACGAGATAGCTCCGGTACAATCGCAGTTTTATTCATAACATTATTTGAAAAATAGGGCGAGTATATTCATGTAGAAATGTCTTAAACGTTTTTTTTATTTAAGTATAAATACCTAATTTATGTAAAATCAAATACAGGTAATTAAGCCTAAATTTTTTCGATCATATATTTTTTTAATAAATCTGAATACACAGTAATACAGTCAAGTCACTTTTCAAGGACCCCCTTCATCTAGGCATAAACACTAACAACACCATCCAGAACTGTAAAATATAAAGTATTATAAGAGACTACACAACGCATGTCATCTTGGCATATCAGTGCTTTAGTAAATTCTCAATAATTTTACTGGCAAAAAAAAAACTTAAACCTAAACCTAACAAATCATTACTTACACCCCACTACTTAATGCGAGACTTAGGTATATAAAAAGATAGTATCGAGCAATGTGTTTATAACATGGTCAATATAAACCCTTTTGGTAGATTAATAATTAAAATACAGACGCAGTCATTAATATAGTTCCAAGCTACTATAACAACCTACCTACATACCTACATTCCATTACATATATATATTTAGTAAAATATTAAAGCGACTCTATGCTGAAGTCCGTTTTTGTAATAGCTTTTAGAAGGTCGATAATCTCCGCTCTATTGTAGCCGCGCGGCGGGTCGGACTATTGTGAACACATACGATCAATGATCATAAATCACGTATGGCCATCGTGTGGTTGTGACTTGCAAATTTTGACTTGATGTGTCATATATGTACCATAAATATTGAGAGTTTATAACTTTGCCTGTAACTAAGATATAGAATATGTCGTGGGCATAATATTATTATTGTCGTATGAAGTTACTTACTTACTTATAAGATTTCTTTATTAGGTAAGATCATATTAAGTCACAGAAACAAAGTTTTTACTGAATAGTATGCATTTTTAACGTCTGGTTGGTTAATTATAATAAATACTTTGTATATTTATAATTTGATTTACAGAAAATTACACCCATTTCTTTACAAACATTACCATATTCGCACATAATATGTAATTTAAATCTACTATCTATCTACTAGGTTGGTACAAAATTCTATCAAACTTATTTTTAATACACGGAATTGAACAATTATTAAGTTTTTATTAATCCCCACGCAGTACTTTTTATACAAGTTGGTAGACTAAAATAGTTCGTAAGGAAACTTTGCGGTTAGTGAACTCAACACTCGCCTCGCGACAAACGGTAACCACAGAAATCCCAATGTAAAAAGTAAAACTTTTTTTAAATAGTTAAAGACGATAGTAATATTTTTTGTTTAATATTAGCTACAAATTAATACTAATACTCGTTTTGAATAATTCTAACCATTATCAAATCATAAGTTTAAACATAACACGTATTAAAATAAAACTATTTTAAGGATTTTATCTCCGTTTTTTATTTTAATCTTTTCTCCCGACGTTTCGAAGACTTTGCTGCCTTCATGGTCACGGAGGAACTAAGGTATTGGTCGTCTGAAGTCAAAGTTACAATATCTACTGACATTTTAAAATTATGTAAACATAATTAACACGTAGCATCAGTAAACAATACATTACGCTATAAGTACAACTCTAGTATTACAGCACATGCTAGTTCGTGGAATACATGCGTAAATGATTGGCGCCAGTATTCAAGCGCTTTTTTCCTCATTACTCCACAAACACTATATTAGATGTTCGCTCTTAAAACGTACGAGATCAGATCGGCATTGTTATTCTGGCCGGCTTGGCTGCGACATGGCTTTGACCCAACAGGATTTGGGTCAAGAGGAATCGATTTATTACTTCAACACTCGCTGCTATTCATATGATCGGTTAAATAATGAAGTAACTGGCTTAAGTGGCACTGAATTATAGAGCAGCTTCATGATTATTAGAAAGCGCACTTAAACGCAAAATAGGAGCGAGAAGTAACAATATATGTTTTACATGACCGAAATACTACATAATTAAGGCCTTAAGAACGTGTCAATATTCTATCTTTGTTCTTATGAGGTAAGCTTGTTATTACCGACTGACTGGACTGACTGACAGACAGCGCAAAGCCTTGTTTATTCTAGAAGCATTAATTTATAAGAAAGGAATTTTGAAAATTCTTTATGGGATTAAATCATGTCTGGTAAACAGATTATTTATAATTAATTTGTAAGATATTAACCTCATTAATACACTGTACTACATTTTAAATATCAGTTTCAAACAATAGACGTGAAAGTGAGCTAACGCTAAGTTAAACTATGTAGGTCAAGGCGAATCGGTATGATAAAACAAAATAATTTTTTTAATAATTTTAAATTCACCTGTTCAATTAATTGAAAACCAATTTAAATTTATTTTAAATTATAGGTAGGTATTCATGAATCATACGAAGATTTCCAATTTATTGACTATGTGTTTCATTCTAATGCGACATAAATATGTATGCTTGTGCATTTTACTATTACCGTTATACTAGACACAATACAAATACGTATTTTAATCTAGATTGACAGAAGTTCCGCTTAATCTAATTCTAAAAGAGATAGCGTCTAGTAGTCTCTATTAAGCATTTTATTCCAAATGGGTTTTAGCTGTTAGCGTTTATAAAATACAATTAGGCGAACTTTCTCTTCACTCAAGACGACGTAACCTTTATTAAGGAAATATCCGTATTTCTCAATACGATGGTGCATTTTTAGAGCAATTTATCGACTATTTATGTAGTTTATTGACTGGTGAGTCGTGAAGGAAACTAGCATATTTTAACCTATGACGGGAGTTACTAACAAATACTTTGTATAAGAAATAGTTATGCATTATTTATCTGAACAATAATGCAACTTTGTATTTTTATAGCAAATCGCGAAATGAGCACGAGGAAA
Organism: Manduca sexta; assembly: GCF_014839805.1. Taxonomy (NCBI): domain Eukaryota; kingdom Metazoa; phylum Arthropoda; class Insecta; order Lepidoptera; family Sphingidae; genus Manduca; species Manduca sexta. The sequence continues at coordinate 14,613,889 of NC_051134.1, read as the reverse complement.
TCTGGCCGAAACATCATAACTAAGAGGCACTTCGGAATTTAAAATAACATAACCCTCAATATTCTTCTGACCTGTTGAAGATAGGTAGTATAGGTACCTACCTAACATAGTTTTTTTTATTGCGTTGAATGACGAGACGAGCTTGCCGTTCGCCTGATGTTAAGCGATACGACCGCCCATAAACAGAAACCCCATCCACCACCTTGAATTACAAAGTATTGTTTGGTATTACACTGCGCTCGCCATCCTGAGACATGAGATGTTAAGTCTTATTATGTCTAGTAGTTTACATTGGCTACAATGTCCTTCAGACCGGAACACAACAATGACCTCCTACTTACTACAGCTTAGCAGCAGAAATCGACATTGCGGTGGTACCTACCCAGGCGGACTCTCACATATGAGAAACCTACCATCAGTACGGTGTACGGTGATCCTAACACAGATTGGCCAACTAATTTAATGCTGCAGACAAAATTATGTATGAAACGACTCTTTTACATATTTTACGATGTGTTCTATAATGCCATTACTATACCTAGTTGACGAGAACGGTTGGTAAATACTTACGTGACAAAGACAAAACACGATTTAGTTATATTTAATAAATTTGGGAAAGAGGCATTTTTTCGTTGTATAGTACCCGGCGATTCCAATTGGAAATGGGTTTTATTGAGTATTTTTAAAGAAATGTTTTTTCTTACTGTGATTCTTTCAAAGTTTCAGTTGGTTTTAAGTACTTTGAAAATAATACCAAAGTAAAAGTAATACGAACTCGATTATTCGTAATCAGATTATAAAGTATGAATTGAACCAAAAATTCTATAACATCGGATTTCTTAATTTTAGAGATAGAAATCCTCAATAGGAAAACGTGCTATATGCGGTATTTAAAATAAGTATACTTTTAGAAATCACGAAATCAGATTACGCGCCAAATATTTTCAATGGTGGTTTTTTAATCTGATGGATAATTTTTGACCGTCTATTTAGATTACGGATTTGTACAATACTGGCATTACGACAGCAATTTGTTTAAATTTAAAGATGAGATTTCCTTAAATATTTTCCTTGATCGTGGCGGAGTAAGCCATAAATCTTCAAGAACGACTTCTAAGTGACTCTACAACCGTAATTCTCTACTTTAATTCTAACATCTAGGACTATTATGGGACAATAACCGGAAGAAACTGTCTATTGATGATAAATTACTGTGATTGCGATGCGATTCGTCATTTCGAAATGTAGCATTTTCAAGATCAGACCTAACAAAAGTAGTCTGAAATTTGTACTAATTTATTAAATGGAATAACTTATTGACTACAGTGCACACATAGCTTTGGTAGACCATTTTTTACTGTGTCTGAGGTAAGTATATGTTGTATTGTGTAACTATACAGGGTAGCGCCGATAATGCGAATTTAATTTCATACAGAAATAGGGCTAGTGAATAATTTTATTTTTGTTTTGTTAACTTTGTTTTTTTTTTTTAATTTTCGTATTAAGTTACTCTGCTATTATTTTTATGATTACTGATCCCTATAGCTAACCATATGTGAGATGAGTCTAACTGATGGTGCCTCTAAAGGTACTTGGACGTTATTTTGATACTGTGATTCACAAATCATTCTATTTATTTATTTATTTGACACAGTTTAGACAAAAAGTTAATCGACCTTACGATAGCAACATATTTCCTGCGTAGGAACAGTCAGGAGGTGTATTATCAGCACTGGTAATTGGCAGTTGATGGCGAGGAGTCGGTTGCGCAAGCGGCGAGGCGCGCGGCGCGGCGTGCGGCGGTCGGTAAGGCGCGCGAGGCCGCCGTGCGACCTCAATTCTCGATAGGTATCTAAATGTCAGGATCAAGGCTGGATCGAGAACAATTCGAGATCATATTCAACAGTAATAGGTATTTTTATACTTACAAAGTAGGTCGTGTTGCTAAATTAATCGACATAAGGCTAATGGAATAATTTGTAACCAAATTTTTCCTCTTAAAATCAAAGATATAGACCACCTTATGTTATTTATAGATTGTAAGTTTTAATAGATAAATTACCTATTGTAAGAGGAAAACGCAATAACATTTCATGCGAATTTAGCTAATGATATTGTAGTATCGAATAGCGTTTCTAATATCCCTCGTCAGTTGTACGTCACTGTTGGGATCGTGACTCTAATTATGGATTCTGCGAACTGCTTGTTTGCAATTACAACCAGTTTGAAGACGCTGCATTGACCGGCATTGGCGTCTTGTGTCCCTGGCCAGAATATTGTTCAGATTTTTAATTCAACACCTTCGAAGATGTTGGTAATTTCTTTTTCGTTTCAGTACTTTCCCTTGGCCCAAAGGTAATATTGAAACAGTTATTTATAGAGACTTGATCAATTCAATATATTACTAGTTTCGTATATAGGGCTTAAGTACTATGGTTACTAAATAAAACAAAATAATAGTAAAAAAACAATTACCGTTTATTTTAGTTATACACTGGCAAAGTGGAATGAAAACCAATCATTAAACACAATTCGGACAAATACAAAATCAGCAAGCCACAACATTTACAAAGTCACACTTGAATTTATAAACAAATTCATTACGTTATTTTCCCGTCGCAAACGTGCAATAACCGGCACTCTTACCAACCAACAACAAACACCTAGGTAAATATTTATAGACACCTCATAATTACGTTCACTAAATTATTCCCGCAAAACTAAAAGTCCATACATCGCGGTCGCTTATACTTCCCGCGCATGACAATATTGTCTAGTGTTGTAACCATTTGCACTATATTAGTCGATGTTGTCGATAAAGCGACTAATTCCAGAATAAACATACCTATACCAACCCGACACCACCGTATAACACGCAATTTCATTTCGAAATAGATGCAACGACCATCGAGTGAACTTAAAAAATAATGGATACGCAAAACGACAAAAAGCATTGAAACATCTATTTGAGCTATAAAACGTTCGGACTAAATGCATATTATAATTATACCATAAAATATAACGATATACGCACTCTGCCTGTTATAACATTCTTATTGGGTAATAAAGAAACTAACCATTTATTAGTTCCAATTACCACGATCATACTGCTTGTACTTCATTTACTGTACAATGAAAATAGTATACCGAAACTTGATTTACGACAGTCTTTATGGAAACTAACTAGCCTCATTGAGATATTGTTGAATCGATTTATCAACATTATGTATTCTGATTCATTACTGGTTTTAACATAGCACACGTACACTTATCTACAAAACGCACACGCAATTTCTTGTAAATTATTTACAGTCACAATGAAATTTATTTATTTGCAAACATTAATTTTATTAAGTAATTAAAATTTTGATTTGCCCATGTTGTTTAGGCTTAAAATGTTATATTGATACCAATAATTATGACTAATACTTACATAATTGCGAAAAACAATCAGATAAATATTAAGTAATTACGAATTCTCGCCACGTGAAGTAGTTACTAATCAGGGAAAAATATTGATATTACTAAAACGGCAAAATACACTCCGAATGTAAATATGGATATTAGCAAAAAACATTCTCATTTTGCGGCTTAAGTTGTACGGACATTTGAAATATTTATTATTAATTTTTCGTTTCTTTCATTTTATTTATAGTTCTAGGCGTCATGAAATATCAGTGCTAAAAAGTTTAATGCTATTCAAACAGTAGAAAAAATCCTCTAAGCCAATCGAACTTTCACCTAAAAAACAATCCGAAAAGCTATTGTCAAATTTTAAACAAGAAGAGAAATACTTTATTTTTTAGAACTGAATGCGATAGTGATGCGTTCTTTTGTTATCTTTTGCTGACTCGGCAGAACGTCGCCTAGCGGCGGCGTAGACAGCTAGCTTTGAAGGGGAAGGTAAACTCGAGTCCCGGGGCCTAACTAGCGATTCCCTGGACTCTGCTGCGGGTAGAGATGCCGAGGTTGGCACTGAAGGTAGTTTCCGAACGGTCCCAGTGTCGTATGGTAACGGAGAGCTGCGAGAGGCGGTCGAAGCTATAGAACCAGAGCCGTCTGAATCCTGCAATGTAAAAATATCATTTTTAGAAATATATGACGATACGACCAAGCTATTTTTTTGCTGGTAAGTAACACCATCCGAACATTTTATTACACTTGTCATCCTACGACTTTAGATGTAAAGTCGTAATGTCCAGTAAATAACTGGCTACAATGTGCTTTCAATCAGAACACAGCAGTGCTGGAATATTGTTGCCAGGCAAAAATAGACATTGTGGTGTTACTCTCTTTCAAAAGGGCTCTCGCATGACCATCTAGTAAAGATAGAGAAACATGAGAATATGATACGAGCATACCTTTCTAGCGTCTCTATGTTCGAGCCGGTCGTATCTGGTGTTACGTGCGGATGGTTTCCGCGGCGGACGCGGCAGTGCGGAGGGCGGCGGGGGCAGGGAGGACGAGCGCGTCTGCTGCGAGGCGCGGCCTTGTCGCTCCAGCAGCAGCGCCTCCTCACCGCGCCCACTACCACCACCACCCCCACCGCCCCGCGCACCCACCGTGCCCAGACCAGGGAAGCAGCATAGTCCTCGCTGGAACATAGCTTTAGATTAGACTTAGAGCCGATATCAATAGAGTATTCTAACCTTTAACGATACGTTAATGGTGAGAATAAACCAATCAAAACAAGTCATTGTAAGAGTCGCGCAAACTGTATGCTGATTGGTCTATTTTCGCTATGCCCTGACAGTAACAGTTAAGATACTTTATAAGGATGTGCCAATACACATTTTATATTTTATAGTATAGATTAATTGTTTAAAATATCCTCGGTATATATTTGGAGCATCTAGCTGGTAACTCGCAAAATATTTTACGGGTGATCAAAAAATAGTCGTTCACAACTGGGTTATTGAAACTAAATAAAAAATATCTCAAGGTTTATACTAATTTCACGAATTATTCGTGTCGAAACAACCGAATTTAATGTTAATACACTTAAGCAATAGATCAATACAAACCAACACGCAGTACTTACCTTATTATCGGGGATTCGAAGAGAGTTATAAGTCGACCACTCTAACCAAACCACTCGAGCTGCCGAACCATCCGTAATACAAGTCACGCATAATTATACCCAATTAAGAAAACTCTCATGTGTAGTCAACATGATTAAAAACAAGTTTGACCAACGTTGTATAACGATCTTGTGTTTTAATTTTGTAAAGTTTACTCGACGTGATTAATTTAGAGTAGCCTTGTTACTAAAACGGTGTCAGTAGGCTATCACTGCAACACTTCAAACAAAAGCGAATAAATTATGTTAATATTTCGAAAGTAAAACGTTAGGAATGTTTTTCTATACATTTGTTTTATGTATAAGAACTGTGTGCATCATTCGTCACTCAACACGGGTCAGATCAGCATATTCTAAGCTCACAAAGCTTCATTGTTAGGTACAGCCATTAAAACCACAACAAACAAAACATGATTTTTATTCTAAAACATGCTTTCTATAAAAATATTACATTGAATACACATTACGAAAATATATGAATTATGTATACATAAATATTGTTCTTAAATTAGAGCCTCAGCACGACGTAATTGTTTCTCGAATAAGGCGACATATTCACTATTGTAATATGTACTATCTGTCATGACACCGTATCTTTAGCTTTAAAACTATAAAGGCAAAATAGGCACATAACAATTTGCGACAGATCGTGAAAACTAAATGAGATTTGCAATATACAAGTACATAATTACCACAAACACAAGTTTAACGTTTTTTTTAATGAAAAATAAAGCGAGGTACCTACTAGCGAATAGACTAATATGTTTCGAGTTTCAGTTTCACTTAAACAACAACAATTTTCATACACCGGCTAAGCTGTTACGCAAAATCGTATAAAATAAATAGCAGAAAAAACCTTACATTTAAATTTTCTTACACCAAATAAATTAGAATACATTTTTATAAACAGATGCCGAATATAAATTTATTCTAACTTTGGCATATTTTTGTGACCAATGCCTAGAGTTTATAATGTGCGGAAACTTAAAGCTACACAAATAAAAAATTTCCTACACCATTATAATAATATAATAGCTGGTTTAGATTATTAAATTTATTCTCATATATACCAATTGTGTTCGAGTTACTTATAATTACATTAAGTTGCCAATTGTTATATACATAAGAATAAATTTAATAAATCAATGTTGTTACCTATATATAATCTTACAAACTTACTTAATGAGACTAGGATGTTACTAGTGGAGAGTAAATATGTCAGGAAGAGATTCTTGTAAATCTAAATCCATTATTGGCACCGACGCATTCACGTTAAGACACTTTCAAAGGCACTATTTCTTATACAGTTGAAATATGTACCTATTTACTGTTATTGTTTTATGAAATATTTATGCTCGCTTATTTAATATTATAAGAATATATCATGACTAAATTCTTCAAAAATTCTTAAAATACATGATTTACATAATAGTGCTATTGTAGGTTCAATTCTTGATAACTTAATGTCAAATAACTGCCACACACTCCTTAGTAAGGAACTAGTAACTATCATTTTAAATGCACCATTATTAAAACAATAGTCTATTGCTATATAGTACTATAAATGATACATCGACCATCACTGAGGATTCACTGAATGATGGTGAATAAAGCCTACAAAAGTCACTAAAGTGTAAACCTGCCTTAATTCTTAATACAAGAATTAACCAAAAATATTATTTGCACCGATTTTACGATAACAAAATATTAATGGGTGCTAATAATATTTAAACAGTTTAAACACAGTATAAAAAAGGTATATTCAAATACATTTTACCATAAACAATTTGATTCATTCATATTAATAAATACCGAGTATTGTCTGCTATTGACCTTATTTTATGAATGTTATCGAGTTATGAAACAGCGACATGAAAACATTATAATATCAAACAAAACAAAACCAAAGCGATTACTGTAGGAATAAAACCTGAAGGAATGTTACGTAATACGGAATTCATAGAAGGAATGTTGTTATGTATTGTGAGAGACAAGAATTGTAAAGACGCAATGTATTGAAACTTTTTTATTATGTCGTTTAGGCGAATCATTTAATGCCAGCCACACATGTCGATATTTAATCAGTTATTGTCGTTTACGAACCTAAAGATTGTTTCGATTAGGTAGATAAGAAAAGGTTTTAGTATGCTCGCTCGCAAAAAATTGTAAGAGCTAAATCATAATAGTTTTTGAAATTGTCACACTACTTCGACTTACGTCTTGATGCGTATCGATTAATAGTTAACAATTTTCAATCCTACTTAAAAAAAATAATAGACAAGTTAAAAAAGAAATAATGTCTTTTTTTCTTATTGTAATTTACACAATGCAAAAAGCTAACTACGAATTGGCGTTTCAATTGATATTGACAAGTGTGTGGCTAGTTTAGTTATCTATCGAAAAACTCGTATTCCGGCTAGGCGTTGTATAAGTATTATTTTGGACAACGGTTGATTGGGATACGTAGTATAAATCGATAATTTATTGTTTAATATCATTTTAATAATGGATTATTTCGAAATATCGTAATGAGTTTATAGACCAATATTTTACGTATCAAATATCGTTTTGCAATAAAATTGTGTTTAGTAGTATCGTTGGAGTAGTGGGTAGTTGTGAGTAGGGCCGGCCTTGGGTAGCCATGCGCTCCAGATATAAAAAAAAATCGGAGATCCTTTTTCCAGCGAACTATTAAATCATCTGGCGACATAATTTGTGGGCTATGAGCAACGTAGCGCTCCCTAAGGCCGGCGGTGGTGGAGTGGTCAGTAGTAGGAGGCATGCGGTCGCGCGTCGGGTCGGTAACTCACGGCGGGCACGGGCGCGCGCTCCAGCCGCGACTCCAGCGCCGCCAGCTGCTCCTCCAGGCGCTCCTCCAGCCGAAGCGAACCGCTCTCGAACCCGCAACCTGCACATGCACCACGGGCATTGAATAGCGATTTTGGTTCGTATAGCCAAACTCTATCCCACCTCTTCTTCCAATACCTATTCCTTTTCAAGGTCAGCAACACACTCACTTTCCACTGATACTGTAGCAGTACATAAGTGCTTTCACGTCACGTACTATACTAAAATTTAAAGTCCTAAAGGTGAATTTCTGAGCCAACAATACATCCCTAAAGAAATTAGTATGTAACTTTAATAATTGTAAGATCATTTAAGTTTACCGCTGGAGTTGTCGTTGTGCGGAGAGTAGTTCCTGCGCGTGAGATGCCGGTAGCGGCCCGCTACGCTGCCGCCGCCCTCCGCGCTGGAGAACGATGCGCCCGACGACAGGCCCACTGCGAACAACATATTTATGCTCAGCCTTTCAGTATACCAGGTTAATAAATAGCTTCATATTGTCGCACATTTTACATGAATCGAATCGATTCGATATCGATTATTGTCTAATCGTAGGTGACATTTTACGCGACTGGTCTTGCCATTCTTGCTAGTATAATAAATTGAAATTTATAGTTATGGAATAAAATATGGAAAAAAAAAATTAATAGTTTTCGATCACGATAAATGGTGTTGACGATGCACCATGCCTGGGCCATATTCCTTTTTATATAATTTTATCTTAGCAATAAATCGTGTTACTTTGAAAAATTGCTGTTATAATACTTACCAAGTTCTTCCCTACTAGAGTTGTTCCTTAGAGACGCTCCGCTGTCGTATGCGGCGCTAGTGTGCTTCTGCAACACTTTGATCATCGCGTCGCGCTCCGCTACCTTAGACTCCAATTCTTTTACTCTGTAAAGTATTGGTTGATCAAGATCAAAATTTCTATAATTGCCAAAACACAAATATACTAAATTCTTAAGTCGGTTACCGATATTCTTTTTCGAGTATCGATATTTCGATAACCGATAATGGCAACTCTTGCAAGGAGTTATTTATCGAGTATCGACACCGTGCAATGAAATATAAAATAAATAATTTGTATCGATACTTAGAATCGATATTTTAAACCCTAGTCTCATCATTCACGTCAACTCGTATAAAATCGATAACTCAATATGAAGCCAACATTAATATAAGCAGTTGATGACAGTTTCATGCTCTCAAGGCTTACTACTTAAAAATTCACAAATGATTACCGGCCCTCCAAATCGGCGACTTTCTTCTGTGCCGAGTGAAGTTCGTCCATGTGTCGTATTTTCTCGTTGCGCGCCTCGGCCATTAACCTTTCGGATTCTGCTGACGTTTTCTCCAACGCTGCTATTTTAGCATCCCTGAAAGAGACCAATATGTTCCCTAAATATCAAGTTGTAATAAGAAAACTACCAATTTAAATTGAGGACTTGTCGATGGTGACGATAGTGGTAGTGGATCACCACTTCCATCAAGAAATCGTATGGTGATGTTTATAATAATGATTTATAATTTTAATCTAATAAACGATCACTCACTTAGGTATAGAGGCGGCGGAGACAGCGGCCTGCCTGAGCGCCGCCTCCTCCAGATATCGCTGCTCCCACTTGGCGCACTCGCCCTCCAGCGCCAGGAACCTCTCGTCCCTCTCGCGTAGCTGCCGTCGCAATTCAGCCTCAGTCTCGCCGTTACCGTTCAGCGAGTTAGCGCCACCACAATTGCATTCCCGTTTTCTAGAAAGTAAATAAATATAGATATTCAATTAATCATTGTTTAGGGTTTACTCTGATAAAAGGGTGCAAGAGTTTCATATGCTCTATTATGTACGGGTTTAATTTTAACAGGACCTGATAAACATTTTTCAGGTTATTGTATCATGTGTTAGTGTATGTGAAAAATAAAGACAGATGATTCTTAGGTAGGCATACGTTTCTGAGGTGGAATAGCATATGATTCTAAGATGGACCAGCATGAACTGATTCTGAGCCTATTGAGCATCACTACATAGCCGAGGTGTACCTGAGCGCGTGCAGCTCGGTCTCGAGCTGGTGTCGCAGCTTGCGCTCGGAGTGCTCGCAGCGCTCGGCGGCGAGCTGCAGCGACCCCAGCGCGCGCTGCAGCCCCGCCACGCGCTCCACTTACCCGCCCGCGTGCGACACTACACAACGCACCACACTACTACATTGCCGAGGTGTACCTGAGCGCGTGCAGCTCGGTCTCGAGCTGGTGTCGCAGCTTGCGCTCGGAGTGCTCGCAGCGCTCGGCGGCGAGCTGCAGCGACCCCAGCGCGCGCTGCAGCCCCGCCACGCGCTCCACTTACCCGCCCGCGTGCGACACTACACAACGCACCACACTACTACATTGCCGAGGTGTACCTGAGCGCGTGCAGCTCGGTCTCGAGCTGGTGTCGCAGCTTGCGCTCGGAGTGCTCGCGGCGCTCGGCGGCGAGCTGCAGCGACCCCAGCGCGCGCTGCAGCCCCGCCACGCGCTCCACGTACCCGCCCGCGTGCGACACTACACAACGCACCACACTACTACATTGCCGAGGTGTACCTGAGCGCGTGCAGCTCGGTCTCGAGCTGGTGTCGCAGCTTGCGCTCGGAGTGCTCGCGGCGCTCGGCGGCGAGCTGCAGCGACCCCAGCGCGCGCTGCAGCCCCGCCACGCGCTCCACGTACCCGCCCGCGTGCGACACTACACAACGCACCACACTACTACATTGCCGAGGTGTACCTGAGCGCGTGCAGCTCGGTCTCGAGCTGGTGTCGCAGCTTGCGCTCGGAGTGCTCGCGGCGCTCGGCGGCGAGCTGCAGCGACCCCAGCGCGCGCTGCAGCCCCGCCACGCGCTCCACGTACCCGCCCGCGTGCGACACTACACAACGCACCACACTACTACATTGCCGAGGTGTACCTGAGCGCGTGCAGCTCGGTCTCGAGCTGGTGTCGCAGCTTGCGCTCGGAGTGCTCGCGGCGCTCGGCGGCGAGCTGCAGCGACCCCAGCGCGCGCTGCAGCCCCGCCACGCGCTCCACGTACCCGCCCGCGTGCGACACTACACAACGCACCACACTACTACATTGCCGAGGTGTACCTGAGCGCGTGCAGCTCGGTCTCGAGCTGGTGTCGCAGCTTGCGCTCGGAGTGCTCGCGGCGCTCGGCGGCGAGCTGCAGCGACCCCAGCGCGCGCTGCAGCCCCGCCACGCGCTCCACGTACCCGCCCGCGTGCGACACTACACAACGCACCACACTCCTACATTGCCGAGGTGTACCTGAGCGCGTGCAGCTCGGTCTCGAGCTGGTGTCGCAGCTTGCGCTCGGAGTGCTCGCGGCGCTCGGCGGCGAGCTGCAGCGACCCCAGCGCGCGCTGCAGCCCCGCCACGCGCTCCACGTACCCGCCCGCGTGCGACACTACACAACGCACCACACTACTACATTGCCGAGGTGTACCTGAGCGCGTGCAGCTCGGTCTCGAGCTGGTGTCGCAGCTTGCGCTCGGAGTGCTCGCGGCGCTCGGCGGCGAGCTGCAGCGACCCCAGCGCGCGCTGCAGCCCCGCCACGCGCTCCACGTACCCGCCCGCGTGCGACACTACACAACGCACCACACTACTACATTGCCGAGGTGTACCTGAGCGCGTGCAGCTCGGTCTCGAGCTGGTGTCGCAGCTTGCGCTCGGAGTGCTCGCGGCGCTCGGCGGCGAGCTGCAGCGACCCCAGCGCGCGCTGCAGCCCCGCCACGCGCTCCACGTACCCGCCCGCGTGCGACACTACACAACGCACCACACTACTACATTGCCGAGGTGTACCTGAGCGCGTGCAGCTCGGTCTCGAGCTGGTGTCGCAGCTTGCGCTCGGAGTGCTCGCGGCGCTCGGCGGCGAGCTGCAGCGACCCCAGCGCGCGCTGCAGCCCCGCCACGCGCTCCACGTACCCGCCCGCGTGCGACACTACACAACGCACCACACTACTACATTGCCGAGGTGTACCTGAGCGCGTGCAGCTCGGTCTCGAGCTGGTGTCGCAGCTTGCGCTCGGAGTGCTCGCGGCGCTCGGCGGCGAGCTGCAGCGACCCCAGCGCGCGCTGCAGCCCCGCCACGCGCTCCACGTACCCGCCCGCGTGCGACACTACACAACGCACCACACTACTACATTGCCGAGGTGTACCTGAGCGCGTGCAGCTCGGTCTCGAGCTGGTGTCGCAGCTTGCGCTCGGAGTGCTCGCGGCGCTCGGCGGCGAGCTGCAGCGACCCCAGCGCGCGCTGCAGCCCCGCCACGCGCTCCACGTACCCGCCCGCGTGCGACACTACACAACGCACCACACTACTACATTGCCGAGGTGTACCTGAGCGCGTGCAGCTCGGTCTCGAGCTGGTGTCGCAGCTTGCGCTCGGAGTGCTCGCGGCGCTCGGCGGCGAGCTGCAGCGACCCCAGCGCGCGCTGCAGCCCCGCCACGCGCTCCACGTACCCGCCCGCGTGCGACACTACACAACGCACCACACTACTACATTGCCGAGGTGTACCTGAGCGCGTGCAGCTCGAGTCTCGAGCTGGTGTCGCAGCTTGCGCTCGGAGTGCTCGCGGCGCTCGGCGGCGAGCTGCAGCGACCCCAGCGCGCGCTGCAGCCCCGCCACGCGCTCCACGTACCCGCCCGCGTGCCGACACTACGCAAGACAGCACACAACTACATTACCTAGTCTTGCCATAAATATTGTAATAAAGAAAAAAGAAAATTGTTAACTGCAAATAACATTTATTACTTTTACAGTGTGTCAGTTTAATACATAAATATAAAACAATTAAAAATATAAAAAGCTTATTCGAAGTGGTCTCCATTGGCTGCAATACAGTCCTTTAAACGATGAGGCCAGTTATCAATAGAAGCACGCACTCTTTCCATGGGAAAATTCTTCACTGCCAATCGTATAGATTGTTTTAGGGACTCCAAATTATCATGGCGTTTAGAGCAAGCTGTACTCTCTAAAACTGACCACAAATCATAATCCAGCGGATTAAGATCGGGACTAGACGACGGCCAGTCTTCAGCTCTGATGAAGTCCGAAACGTTCGATTCCAACCAAGACTGCGTGGACCGAGCTTTATGACCCGGCGCCGAGTCTTGCTGGAAGGACCATACTTGGTTATTGAACATGGTGATGTTAAGGGGCTTAACTACCTTCTCAAGAATGGTATCTTGATACACTTGTGCCGATGTTTTGATACCTTTTCACAAAAATATGGCTCAGTCACTCCTTCATAGCTAACACCCCACCAAACCATCACTGAAGTCGGATAATGTCCACGTTGCACTCTGTCGACTAATTGGGAAGCTTCCTTAGAGCTTTGAGCATAAATACGGTCATTTTGTTTGTTAAAATGTTGCTCAATTGTAAAAATTTTCTCATCCGTAAACAAAATTTTTCTGTGACCTCCCTTTGCGTACCGCTTCAGTAGTTGTTTCGATTTTACCACCCTATTCTTCTTTAAATTATCAGTTAAGAAATGGCCAGTGCGTCTCTTATAGGCTGCAAGTCCTAAGTCATCTTTTAAAATACGCGACATGGTTCTAGGTGCTATCTTCATTTCCCGAGATAAAATCTTTTGCTTTCGGACAGGATTTCTTCGAATTCTTTCCCTTACTGCTTTGACCACCTTTTTCGTACGAACACTACGTGGACGGCCAGATCTTTTCTGTCACAAACAGAGGAGGTCTCATTGTACCTATTAATAGCCCGGTACACAAACATTTTACTAATACCAAGTGTATGGAGAGTTTTAAAAATTGCATTTGGCTCCATACCTACTTTGTGTAATGCTATCACAGCGATTCGGTTCTCTTTATCACCCCACACCATTTTAATATCGCAAAATATTTTACAATGTATTGGCGCCAAAATGAGAAAACACAATGAACAATCGTATAAAAATGACAGATTCGAAATTCAAATGTAATATTTTTTTATAATTAAGTGTAACAGTATTTATGGCCAGACTAAGTATACAACTCACACTCTTTAATAGTTATTATTTCACTGACACATGTTCAAATGATGCGATGACGAAACACAAAACACAGAGATATCATAGAAACTGATGACTAGAAATTTATCGCATATTAGAATACAATATGAAATAACTAAATATTTATTTTTCAAAATTACTCTATGTGTAAACATGCGCCAAGACCCATATTTTTTTAGTTTTTTTGTAATAATAAGAATACATCGACTATTTTTGCGTCATAACGTCGCTTCGAAACAGAGTGGAATAAGAATAATCATGGTAGTTGACAATACCTCCTCCTCGAGGCGTACGACGTTGGCCTGCGCGTTGGTGAGCGCGGTGTCCAGTATGTCGATGTGCGTGCGCTGCTCCTGCAGGGTGGCGCGCTGTGCCGACATCTCGATCTCCTGCCGCTCCTTGGCACATGCAAGCTCCTTATCTGTTACACGAGAGGCAGTTACAAAATAATAATATATTATTAATTCCAAGTTAGATATTGCATTAACGGCCAGTTCATTTGTGAGCATATCAAAAAAAAAATCTGTTTGTTCCTTTTTCGCGATGAATTAAAAAAGAGATTGGAATAGATGATTGAAAACGGCCGATAGACACCAAAACTATTGTGGTTAGATATTCATACTTTGTGTTATAAGTTGTGCGATAAGCATCTCTCTGTTCTGCAGCTCCTTGCGCAACGCCTCCGCGCTGTTGTCGTTCTCGGTGCGAACGCCTTGAGACAGTAAATCCACCTATGGCAAGAATACAATTTATTGCAGGCTGGAGTGAGATATGATTTTAAATATACAGCCCCAGTCATATTGTAGACTTAGGGTTAAAATCAACAGACAAAAATATTTAATAAGTGATGAAACCTGAGTTCACATATAATTAATATGATATGGAGAAAGATCTACAAAATTCAAAAGCCTCCGACTGAACCAACGAAGACAGCTCACCTGTTGTTTAAGTGCGCGGTTAAGTTCCTGCAGCCTCCTGCAGTCGGCCTGCAGCCGCGCACGCGCCGCGCGCTCCAGCCGCTCTCGTCTCTCGCATGAGCTCACCAACTCCTCGTGGGCCGTCCGCACTTTCTACTTCTTCCTCTAGCTACAATAGTTCTTAAATATAAATGTCGCGTTATAATTTTCAGGACTACAACCAATATTATGACATTTTTTCTCTTTCATGTTATTTGTAGTCTTTATCATCCTTACCCTCGTGACTAAGCTCTCGTACTCACAATGCAATCACGCTGAGGCATCAATTACATCCAAGTGCGTTTTAACATGTGATGATGCGGCAGTCTATTCGCAGCAGACGATATTTACACGCGTGGGCATTCATTACAGGATCTCGGAATAAATACACCGTGCTACTGACCCAACGGTGATTTCACACTTGCATTGCGTGGGCCAATGTTTAGAGGTCGTCGGATCCAAATGTGCTATCAATCCGAACGGCTATACATTTGAAGTTGACTCATCCGTTACTAAGAAATCCGTTTCATTCGCTGAATTCAATTGAATTTTTAGTTGATTTATTTTTATCTTCACATACGTAAAGTGTAAAAAGCTAATAATAGCCTCGCACATGAGGTAATGAAAGTGAGTTTTACAGATGAATATGTTCATATTTAAATTTTATAAAATTTTTAACCGTTTCTAAATACAATTTGTACATATTTTGTATATGTAGAAAATCAATATTTTCAGCACTACTTGAGAAAACAAGGCTTTTCAACTAGCCAGTTTCTGATACCTTAGAAGTCTTGGCGACCCGTTCGCAGGCGTCGGCGAGCTGCCGCTTGAGCTGGTGGTTCTCGGCGGCGAGCGCGTCCAGCACGGCGGTGAAGGCGTCGTCGGGCTCCTCCAGCGAGCCCTCGCCGCCGCTGCACCACCCGCTCGACTCCGACCCGCCCGGCACCGCGCGCACGCCCACACTGCACACCGACCAACACTCAGTCAACAAACCGGAGCAATGGCATTTCGAACCTCACGTGTGTCTTATGGGGAAGTACCGTTGTCATGTTCGGTGATTTTTTAAGTCATGTTCGGCAATTTTTTTTACAATTTTAGAATAACGAAGCAAAAAGTATCAAAGATAAATATATTTTAAGAAAACCCTCACAGCCATATTAAAACTCACCTGGTCAAATCGGGCTGTGATCTTGACAAGCTTAGTTTCTCCTTGCTGAGCTTCGACTTGGAGCCCTTGCCCTTGGGTTTGCGACCTTCGTCCCGGGGTGGAGGAGCACGCGGGGAGGCGGGGGGCGTCGGGCCTCGCGGCGTCGGTGACTGCGCCACCTCCTTAGCCAAGTGCTTCAGCACCGACGATTGGTTCAGGAAGTCGTCGGGAATTTCGGTAATTTCCTAAATTAATTCAAGATTCTTATTCATTATAAAATATTGTCTTTGAATAAATTTTACTAAATATAAATAAACTATATTTTACTGCTAAGCAAATAACGAGACGTGGCAACTTAAGCTCATTTTGATATCATTAAAATATACATAACATGTTCTATAAATTAAAGATCAACATTCCAAAACCACTGTAATTTATTTATCTCCACTTGCTACCATGACCAACTAATCAGTTCGTATATTAAATGCCAGCTCAGAAACGCAAACTTATCAATGTGTTATATTGATGACCAGGAAAATAAAAACCTTGCTATGTTGTAATAATATGTAGAACTAATTTCATGTACAATGTTAAAAAAAGGCAAAAGTCACTCTGGGTATAATCAGCAGTTGTGAGAGCATTTGATATGTAAAATATCAGCCGATCCAAAATCACAAGCAATCTTATCTCACCTGAACGCCGTGGTCTGGTGGGCTGGTATATATCCTCTGACCACCTATATCGATGTAGTTAGCCGTCGTGGTGACCACCTGCTCCTTGTGCACCTTGGGTAAGGGTATTCCGCTCGGCTTCTTCACGCCCTCCGTCTTTTTGAGCGTGTGGTACGGTGACGATTGAGTATTTGTGTGCTTCACTTCACTACTTGATCGTTCGTGTTCTCTGTGCGGTCAATGGAAAAAAAAAAAAAATATAATGTTGCTTATGTTTCCTCTCATATTGTGGATGTATGTGGTCGACGGTGACCACCGGATACTTATTTACCTTACTACTATAATGTAAAAAATACACTTTCCTGATGCGTATTTTTATTTAAGATATCTTTTTGATGATGCTTTTGGCTTTATATGAGTGTATAAACATCAACAAGACAATTACAAGTCCTACAAGATAATATGCTGACTAATTTTGCAAATATGCGATTGCTACAATCAGTTCAAACAACAATTTACGATATTTTCCTTATAAGTTACAACGGAATTTAATCAAACACGTATTGTGGTTATATAGATTTATAAAAGTTCAATAGGTAAACCTTCAAAACATTAATTCATATCAATTAAACAAATATAATTGCATACCAACTGCTTATCATTGAGAGCTTGTCTGCATAGAGAGTTTATATTTGAATATTTGATAAACCTGTTTAAATATATGATAGTGAAAACTAAGAGGATTGCTTACCGAATGGGCGTCGGTCGTGTGGACCACGAGTCATCTTGACTGTGTATGATAAGCGTGTTGTATGACGATGACGAAACATCTAGAGAGCTTCTGTTGCTGTTACTACCACCAACAGAGTCTTTTAACGAGTTGCGATTGCTGCCTGTTACACTTTCCTACAATATGAGACAAGAATAATGCAATTTACACACCCTGAGGTAACTTATAATAGAATACTAAATGAGTATAATGTAAAAATAAATAAAAACTTGATAATATACTAATAAAAGGATTTAATTTATCTGGGTAAAGGCTAACCTTCAAGGAGTTCCGGTTGTTATTATTGTTGGATTGGCTCTGGTTCTCTTGGCCCTGTGGCTCAACCCTTGTAGTGTGTCGTACGACATAACGCTCCTCCCTCGATAAGTTTTCGTTTGATGTTGACACATCCGTTTCACTACCCGACAAACTTTGCGGAAATCCAGTTGGCACTATGACAATTTTTTTACTATCATAATTAAATAATACACATATATACTGTACTACAATATATAAACATTACATATGAAATGGTTATAAGGTAACTGATATTAGTATATTTAATTAATATACTATACCTAATTTTACTATATGGTTAGAAATGCTATAAGTACTGCATTTTTAAAACAACAGATAAATAAACATGTATCCTACTCATCATACAAAATACATTAGTTTCAGCAAAAAATATTTTTTCTTATTTTTATGCGAATGTTAGACATTGAAATACAACTATTTTGTGGATTTTATCATGATTTCTACATTATAGTTTTCTCCCGACATTTTTAAGACTTTACAGCCTTCTTGGTCAGCCCACCTCCTAAATTATGAATGTATGATTCCCTTAAATAAATATAATGCTTAAATGTCATATATCTTAGTATATCAATATACCATTACTCATCTTGCTCTTTTATTTCTCTCCTTATTACTTTAAATATTTATGTTGTATAAATTCTAAAACAGATGAAATCACTGAGATCTGATGAAAAATCCACAAGTTATAAGCCATCGAAATTTGGTAGTAGAGGTAAGTATCACATAACAGGAAAGAGACGAAATAATTGCATGTGACATCAACAGGCATTACATTTGAAATTTTAATTACTGCCTTATTTCTTATCGAATTTTAATGCAGTTTTACAGAAGGATTTCTTTTTCATACTAATTGCTGTTACATATTAAAAAATGCCCAAAACAAACATAGTCAAATATCCTATTAGTGCCTTTTAACAAGTATCAAGTAATTTTTTTTTAGTTGGCTTAGACATTTATGTGATGAGTAGTATTTACTCAGAAGTAACGAAACAGGCCCCCAATGTATAATACTAGTAAATAATTAATCCCATTCCAATAAACTTTATTAGTCTGCATTTTTATTAACCTAGTTGCAGATAAAATAATTTAAGATCAAATTAGTAGACAAAATAATCAATGTCAAAACCTTATTTTAGAAATAAAAGTTAAATGTAATTTATAAAAAAATATCATATATAATAGATATAGCTACATAGACTAAAAAGTATACTTAAACTCATAAATAAAATCCAGGAAAATCCCTACTTGTCACCACTTTTACATTTGTGTGTTATTCATATTATAATTCAAGGAGTAACAGAACCATATGTTTTTAATTTCTATTCTATTTGTTTAGTATGTAAACTAACAATTTACTCAATTTGATATACAGATTTTATATTTCATTAAAGAACTTGATCCATCTACATATAATTAGTTATTTTTCAACTTTTAACATTAAATTTAACTACCAGTTTAGAAGAAACACATGTAAAACATATAAATGCAGAAAATACTGTACATACTTTTTTTCATAAAAGCAAGACAAGTGTAGATGAAATCCATAAATAATAGAAAAGTTTAACATAAAATTTACAATTTCCATTAAATATATATCTTACACCAACTACTGTAATAAATAAATAATGATAATTTATAAATATTCATGACGAATATTTGAAACATACATTGGATATGCATGCACAAAATTAACTCACAACATACAACTGTAGTGGATTTATATTCAAATTATTTCATGCAAACAATTATGTCATCTGTAACGAAAGCAGCAATTTGTAACTAACTAGAATTGAATTCACTATTTCTATACAATTATTGAGTAATACCATTTTCTCTTGTCATGTTTTGTAAAGGGCTGAATAGTCGACGTTATTTTTCATGAGTAATGAATAAAATATTACCTACAGCCCAATTTCACTTACCACGACACATCTCAAATTAATTTCAGTATACAATCGTAAACAAGGACACACGAAATATCAACATCAATCATGACTCATAACATTGGAATTCACTAAATATGTTTGTAAATCAACGCAATCCACTCACCAGCTTGTTTTTGCGTCCTCTGAATGTTGTTTGCGAATGAAAGAAACCTTCCCGTAGGTCGCATGGACCCCATATTGGCTACAGAGGTGATTTCACAGATTTCCGAACAGAAACCATCTCACACTGCACCACTACACACTACTCTTGTACGCTATGCGTCAAGCATCTGGAAGTGAAATAAGTTACTCATGTTTATTAGCACAGCATCTACGAGTAGAAATAGAATACAACAAGAAATACAAGACATCGACGATACGTAATATACACAAATTATAATGAGTTTGGGACATTTTTTTAACACATTCATATGATTTTTGTTCATTCGATAGAAAAATATCACTCACATCGTCTTAATATACAATTTTTGTTATAAAATCGAAATCATTTATCGCATTTAGCAATGAAAAGCTTTTGATAGATGGGGTCAGTTGTCAAAGTTAGTAATACCAGACTTTTGAACACATTTTAGTTTAGTATGGATATATAAAAATAGAAACATAATATTTTCTTTGGCTGAAAATCGATGGCTCAAACAGTATGATTTAACAAAGTACCCGTTTTCATGAACATTATTTTGGGAAATATATAAAAAAAAAACAACTAAACGGGTTTTCATAAATCGCTACGTTCAATGGTACTGACTTTATGGTGGCACAAGGGTGCGATCGTTACAGGTGCCAGGTTCTAGGGAAGCCGACAAAGGGTTTGGCTGGAACGTTGTTATCGATATAATACTTTTGCCAACAAAAATACAGTTAGTAAAAAAAGGAGTGCCTATATTTTTTTTTTTATCTAGGACACCCTTAAGGCGATACCTCAAGGTCCATTTTCATACATTTTGTTTCGGCTTTAATCTGGGTAACTAAACAAGTATTGGCAAGTAAAGAATTTAAATTCACGTCTAGTTAGTGATTAGTTCTCGCAGTTGAAAGAAAAATGTAAAAATAATTAATAATCATGGATATTTCTGCCTTTAAAATTTCGTCATATTAAATTTTAAAGGCCGAAATATCCATGATTATTAATTATTTTTACGTTTTTTTTTCAACTGCGAGAACTAATCACTAACTAGACGTGAATTTAAATTCTTTACTTGCCAATACTTGTTTAGTTACCCAGATTAAAGCCGAAACAAAATGTATGAAAATGGACCTTGAGGTATCGCCTTAACTTAGGTTTTATTACACACAATGGGATTTAATATCTATGTCATTGATAAATTCTGATTAATCAGACATATAAATAGAAATATACTACGTAAAAAAGTGGCACATAGTACAATCATTTTGAGCTCCAGCACACATATGAGCTCAGCTTAGGTAAGATTTTGTACTAATATTATGTATAAAAAATAAGGCTGCCAACTTAATACAAATCTGATCCTCTCTAGGGATGTTAATAATTATTCTATCCATACTATGATATAAAATTTTATATGGACAAAATAGCTGACCATAAAGCTTACACAGGTATAAGTTATGATTTTCTTGGAATATTAAAAGTAAAACGTCCATAATTTTAAATAATTCCCTTTATTTAATAACTAATTAATATTACAAAATGCACAATAGTTTTATGCGAATTTCTTATGTATAAATTATATACAGCGTTTAGATCTCTTGTTAAAAAAATCATCACAGTCCAATTTTCCGTTATTTATTTCCAATATTATATAGAGATTAAACAGTATATCCTTAAAGATAATATGATCTTTTCCCGTCCAATCAACAATTACTATGATTCATGCTCAACTTAATATATTCGGCAGAAAACTGAAGTTATTGTTGAACAAAATCGCAATTATAAAGAATGAGCGAATAAAATCAAACAATAACAAATCTAGCGTCAATAATAATGGCTTATTGTCAGCTATCATGATAGCCAACATATTTTCTACATTTTTAGGTCTATTATGTTGGTACTATATGATACTAAAGTTTTGTACTAAACTAAAACTAAACTCTATATAACAGAGTGTCCATCCCCTGTATGGCACTTGGAAGTTGGATTGGTTTATGTGTCTCTGATTGGCAATTTTAATCACATAATGTTTGAGTGCCCTGCCTTTAGCATACAAAGATTCATATATATTGAGAAATTAATTAACATCTACTGCAAATCTGAGCTTGTCCCGCGCTCTATAGTAGAAATACTAAAACAAACGGAGACGTACCAAGCAATTTATGAGTATATCAGCAATACAGTAATTGATATATAAGGAAAAATGAAGAGAATAAACTTATGACTTGGCTTTGGCCTTATTTATATAATATTAACAAGGATATAATATGAAGACTTGGCTTTGGCCCTATTTAAAATAACATTAACTAGGGAATAGTATGAAGACTTGGCTTAGGCCTTTTACTGAATCTCATTGAAAGCACTATTCATGACGAGGCCGTATGGGCTAGAACCCTTTGCCTTCCCAATAATAAAGGGAAAATCAAAATAAAAAAAAAAAAACATGTCTCTGATTAGCATGTTGATGTCACATTGTGTCATTGAGTTATTGTCATTTTGATTGTCATTTGTAAATTGTCTTTGGTATTTTTAGTTGTTCACCGTTTATTTTCATATCAGCTTTTATTAATTTATTGTATTGAAGACATAGGAACTGAACGGTCTTCAAAATATTATTCTGTTGCTAATTATTGTGCTGTATTTTCTTAAATCTACGACCATTAAATATATTTATATAAAAATGTTTGCACGAAGTCTTTTCAGTCGAGTTATTCCTTTAGCGCCAGAAATAATTAAAGCGGCGCGAGTTTTAAATGCACAAGCCCAACAAGTTTCATTACCTCGTGAGTGTAAAGTGTTTTTTTTTATCATGTTTCATATTACGTCTGTGTTTATCATATCACGATTTTATGTTATTACAGATATCGCTTTGTGCAAAAAAGTTCCCAATGTTCTGGTACCGCGGTTTTATTCTCAAGAAGCTACGTCCGAAGTGATGACAGCAGACTACGATTATGTTAAGAAGGCGACGACTAACAATGACGTGTTGATCATAGATGTGAGAGAACCAGATGAAATCAAAGAACACGGAAAGATCCCGAACAGCATTAATATTCCGTGTAAGTATTTAAACCCACAGAATTAGCTAATCATAAGACAATCTGTTAGATTTATAAAGTTGAGATTTGTTTTTGCAGTGCCAATTTTTAATATCAAAAAGCTGCATTTTAAAATAGTTTAGCGGGACCTTTGCAACTTGAACAACTGTTCAGAGGAATATATGAATTTAAATAACTTTTCACCAAAGTAACTACTCCTATAATATTCTGAACATCAACACTATCCTTTGTTGTAGTGGGTAGTGTATCATCAGTCTTCACCAGCATGTCAGAAAAGGAATTTCAAAATATCTATAATAGGCCAAAACCAAAAGAAAATTCAGAAGTTATTTTTTACTGCATGATTGGCAAGAGATCTGGAAAAGCTCAGCGGGAAGCCATCAAAGCTGGATACAAAAAGTAAGTAATATTATGAACTGAGAGCAAGTATAGTGGACTCATGATATCTGGCTCCTGAATAATCTTCTGCCTCCAGTAATCCACCAAGTCTGTGACAGGCTTTATCTACATATAGGTATAATACAGATAATCTTACTTACTGTACTTGTTAAATGTTATTTTTATAAATAAAAATTCTGGACTACAATAGGTTTTAGCAGCTCCATATAGTTTGATAAAGTCGATAACCCCACACTGTCTTGCAAGTTTGTTAGATTACCATTTGTCTACTATAGTTGTAAAAACTGAATATTTATTTATTCAAAGATTTAAAAAAATATATAGACATGATTTTGCAATTTATGTATAATATTAAATAGCTTGGTAAGCTAATAAAATTCAAGTAAGATTAGGCACTACCTTAAAAATATTTTATGTGCACTTAAACATAATACAAATACCTGAGCAGATTATATTTACTCGACTCAACGGAAGGATGGATTTTCATTAATCCGGCCGGGTCCAGTTGGACGTTTACATAATTCCATAATTTCCCATGGAAGCAAATTGTGCTAATTGAAATCCATTTAATTGTTTCTGCATTTACTTGTAACAAACATTTTTGCAACCTTTGGCATTTAAAATATCATTCCATTACTTACAATCTGTATCTTAAATTATTTTAACTCAGATCTAAAAATATCTTTTTAGATTAGAACAAAAAATACTTTTCAATAACAATGAAATACCATATCTTATATTAACTATAATAAAATATTTAGGAAACAATAAATATTTAACAATCCATTTTTATTCAACAGTGTGAAGAATTACCTTGGCAGTTGGACAGAATGGGCAAGCAAGCAGTAATTATGTCTATTGTAGTGACAAATTACCTAATTTATACTCCATTGTTTATTTAAAGCTATATAAACTGATTTTGATGTATGTACTTAAACATACTTTTTACACAGTTATAAAATTATAGTTAATTGTCTATATGATTCTTTTTAAATATTCTGAACCAAGTAGTCAAAATCATTTAGGTAGGTTACAGGTATATATTGTACTCTCAAAATAACTGTTATTGTAAATCAATAATGTATGAAAACTATATTGATTATTAGGTATATTACACACTATATTGTGCAATATGCTTTTTATGGAAAATGATTTTATTATAGAATTTCTTACAATTGTTAAACTATAACATTTATTTTATATATTGTTAAATAGATAATAAAACTTCACCAGGCTGTGGTGGGGTGACAACCTTTGCGGTCTTAAATTCTCACTGATAACAGAGATAAAATAATAGCATGTAACTGTTTTTAGATATTGTGTTCATTTAATGGTTTGTTTAAAGTCAGTAAATTATTTATTGCATTGCAATTATATTTTATTTACATCCTGAAATATTGTATGTAATTTGCAGGGAAAAAAAATTGGGTTTAAATAAGAATTGGTCTCTTGGAACAACAAATTGAACAAATGTAAGAATCAAATAGAAACTACCCTGAATTCATGGAATTTATGGTATAATAATGATTACTGGAAACCCATTTAACCATTATTATACTGAATAAATTCCATAAGTACAGAGTAGTTTCCAGTGTTTGCATTTTTGCATTATTTCATATTTAAGGGTATGTTATACCAAAAACAAGTTCTAATTAGAGATTTTTTAAACACATGTTGCATAATGGAAACATGACTATAATAAAAAAAATATATTAAAAACACAATTTTATTGTGCAGACATCCCTTTAAAGTAAAACAGATACCGCAACCTTAATTAAATATTATGCAAAATATATCATACATCACAGTGCAACTAACACCACATGTAGACAGTGTGATGATAATCACTTCTGGCGACTGGACCAATCATTCCAACTTCCCAAGTATGTCTTAGAACTGTAGAGATAAAAAAAGAACTTCAAAATAAATTGATCTAAGAAGGAAATAAAATTATGGGGTTATTAAAAAACCTATTTTTAATGATTTTGCATTGTATAAATTATCACAGAATAGTTCCTAATATATTATTAATATGGTTAACAATTCATTTATCAAAACTATAATTTTAGTTTCTGTTACTCAATATAAAACATTAATGTTGTGTGCTCATAACATTATTTATTTTTTTATTGTTTACTTAAGTAGGTTATCAATTAAATGGAAAAAAATATGTTAAAATGTCATACTTAGAATATCCAAGTTTTAGAGCTTTATCCAGAGCTTCTGAAGATCTTCTACCTGACTGACAATAGAAGATCAGCTCATCAGATGATGATGGCTTGCTTCGTTGATATTGACGTTTGAATTCCTCTTCAGACATGGATGCCAATACATTTTGAACATTTCCCACTGAAAAGTTTTTACAATTACTAGCATCAAAAGGAAATGATGGTTTAAACAATAAATTTAGAGCTTAATATTGATATAATTATTAAGAGTTTAAAACTTTCTATTAGATTTTGTTTTACAGATTTAAGTACAGCATGAATTACATGGAATGTTGATGCTGGAAGGTATCTTCCCTGTGTTATGCACTTCATCTGGATTGCGGACGTCAATGATCACCTTTTCTGGCTGGTGTATCACTTTCAACATGTCATCATAACTGACCACTCTTTTGGATCCACCATTATCTTATTTTTCTTTTCAGAACTTAAGAATCTTGCTTTTAACACTTGAGGTAAATGGTAATCTAAAATGTAATACACACTGTATAAAGTAAAATGCTATGTTTTTTTTTTTACATATAATGCAGCTGTAATGTAGTAAGGTGCAATTTCATCACTGTTTTACAACACATAATTATAACAATGGATTAAAAGACAGATGTTTTTAGGAACAAAGCTTATATGTTAATACCTATAAGTAGTGACACGAACAATTAAATAAATAAAAACCAAGAATACTTGTATGTAAACCTTGCCGTGCAGAATTCAATATTTTTACACTTGTATGTCGATATTTTATTACTGCTCGTAATGCAAACATTTTTTATTACGCTTTTTGTGTTTTATATTAAGAATAAAAAAATATTAATAGTACCGACTAAGTTCTTTCGAATCTAGTTATAACACTAAATTCAACCACTTTAGAAATTTATTGTTTTATTTAAGGTGTTACTTAAATCACGAAGTTATTTCCAAATTGATAAGAAGTTTTTGATAAAAATGATTTTCTGATAACACGAAACTTAAAACCAAAAGTGACATAATGTCAATGTGTCAAATGCAGGTGTTAACGTAGTGGTTAGATTCTCTGTGCAGGTGTCAGCCAATCAGGCAAGTCATGAGTCTTAATTTTATTTAGCGGTCGCTGTTAATTAACGAGAATTTTTGGCGGGAACTTCTAATATTGCAACCAGTTAGCTTAAAGTAGTAATTAGCGTATTATTAAGTGTCTCAATTTCCTTCTTTCAGTCATGGAATGCACTGGTTTACACTTCACACTCGAGGAAAAAAAATCAACACAAAGTTTGCATAAACTACAATTCAAAAAAAATATTTCTTGGCAAAAACCGTACGTACACGCATATTGTAATACAAATTTAAATAGCTTGATTTTTGCCATACAGTTAGGCACTGTAATATTTAACGAATGGAGAACAAAAATAATATACAATAGTACGTATCAAATTGCTATGAAAAGCACAGTAGGTGAACAATTGCTTCATCTGTGTCTATCAAAATGATGTAAAATCAAAGTCTGGCTCTGGAACTTCTGAAACTGACGATAAAGTTAAACTACTGGAGCTGCTGCTGCGACGACGAATAACATTATCGGTTCGATTGTCCACGTAATAACAATAACACGCAATATGTACAGTAACTTCCGAAACAGTTCGTAAAAATTTGTTTTTGTGAACAATTGCTTCATCTGTGCCAAATCGATTCAGGATCCAAGTAATTCGCGTACAAGCAGACAACCGCGGGTTTGTGTTGTACGTAATGAGAGTACAAAAAATAGTATTATGAACCTTATAAACACACGTTCTGATGACGTTGCAATGGACATTGCTTAACATTGAATTTCTTAACATTTTCGCGTATAAGTTTTTTTTTTATAGTTCTACGTCAATAGTTACTGGACCAAAGTTGTAGAGAATTTAATTTGCAACAAAAATGTTTGTAATTTTTTTGTCAGATAAATAGTTTAAGAGATATATCGTAAAACCATTTCAACCCCTATCTTCAAGATGGCGGCCGTGGGACAAGGGTAGCGACCCCACAAACTTGGTTTTAGTTTTACACTGACCCCCCCTACACTTCAAAAAAATAAAATTGCGTCCTCTAAAAAACGCAAGGTAAGGCCTAAAAAATGAAACATTTCAATGGACTATGTAGTGTGTGTACTTAGTATATAAGCTATGTAACGTATTGTAATAAGTTAGTATTATGAGTTTCATGACCGGCGATAGCCTAGTTGGTTGTGGAACGGTCTGCCGAGACGAGTGTCCACAGGTTCAAATCCCAAGGGCACACACCTCTGATTTTTCTAAAAAATTATGTGTGTATTCTTTGTGAATTATCGCTTGCATTTACGGTGAAGGAAAACATCGTGAGGAAACCTGCATACCTGAGAAGTTCTCTATAGGAATTTTCGAGGGTATGCGAAGTCTACCAATCCGCACTAGGCCAGCGTGGTGGACCAAGGCCTAATCCCTCTCAGTAGTAGTGATGTAACGAATGTCATTTTTTGAACATTCGCGAATGCGAATATCTGCTACCGACATTCGCGAATGCGAATGCGAATGTTTAGTTTTTGTTCAAATTTGGTGCCAATTTTCTATGATGATTATCTAAATTTTATTATTATCTAAGACGATAATTATTTAAACATTAAAAAGTTATGTAAAGATTGATAAAAAAATTATAGAAGATATTGTTTTTGTTTCTTTCAATTGCTTTTAATTTCTTAGTTGCTATTGTGTTACAAGTTCTATGGGGAATTACATTTTTAAGCTTTATTAAAGTAAACGAAATAATTTTGTTTATTTTTAAAGTTTAATATTCCTCCACTCAAGTTTAATTACTAACTTAAAAACATGGTAAAAATAGTTAATTAATTGGTATGTTTTAAGAAAGAGAGGTATTTTTCTTTGAGAGTCTATAATTTTTTGTTTGTTTGTTTAGACTATATTTATAGTTTATTGTAGAAGTATATTGTTTTAGTTTAGATATTGATTTTATTAACCTACTATTACACACACAGTATTACGAATATTATCTCGGAAGGGGTATGCAGAGGCGCAACCAGGGCACACACTTTTCGCCAAGTGTGTTCCGTCTAATAGTGTGACAGGGGCGAGCCTATCGCCACGTCGGGCACAAATTTCACACTCCGAGCTGATACTGAGCAGAAAAATCCAAATATCACTTTGCCCGATCCGGGATTCGAACCCAGGACCTTAGAGCGCTGCTGTACCGCACATGCAGTAGAACTATGCCACCGAGGCAGTCTACTATTATCTTCAAATATTTTTTTTTCTGATATTGACATTCGCAAAACATTCGCAGAAATTTTGCGAATGCGAATATCCAAAAATATGCGAATATTCGCGAATGCGAATGCGAATGCGAATATTCGTTACAGCACTACTCAGTAGTAGAGGAGGACCGTGCTCAGCAGTGGGCAAGTATATAATACAGGGCTGATATATTATTATGAGTTTCATGGAGAGAGGTAAAAAAAAATAATAAGAAGAATTAAAATAAATATTATCAAGAAATAAGTATAAATTAAAATGAAGATTGAAATATGAAACTATTGAAGAAAGATAACACATAGTAAGAACGAAAAATGAAGACAGAAAATTATGAAATAATTATTGAAAAAAGTAAATACTTATTAAGGAAGAAAGAAGAGTAAAGATTTGAAAATATAAAATAATACAGATGAAATGTAGAAAAATACATGTATCAAGAAATATGACAAGTATATCACTACATAGTATAAAACAAAGTCGCTTTCTCTGTCCCTATGTCCCTTTGTATGCTTAAACCTTTAAAACTACGCAACGGATTTTGATGCGGTTTTTTTTAATAGATAGAGTGATTCAAGAGGAAGGTTTATATGCATAATAACATCCATTAAATAGTGGAGAAATACTGTAATTTTGTTATGTTATACCCTTGCGAAGCCAGAGCGGGCCGCTATGTTTTTATATATAACGTTTACAGTTTTTCTGTAGTGTATTTAGTATCAGCATTTCACCCGTGCGAAGCCGGGGCGGGTTGCTAGTATGAAATAAAATAATAATTAAGAAGAAGAAAAGAAATCAAGATGTTCGAGCGGTGTCCAGGGTAACCACCACTTCACCTTGCTAATCGGTTAGGCTGTCATGTCAGTGGCTTTCGGTCGTCTGAATCTTCTCATTTCGTATTTGATCGCATATAGAAACACCGAGTAGTCCTGTGCATAGCTCGCTAAGTGACTGTGAGCCGTTTTAGGTGGTCTGTATTCAGCGGCCACGTTAAGTGCCGTATGTTTATTTAAAATGGGCCTTAGTGTGGACAGTATTTTTTTTAGAGTAGCTACGAAAATAATGAGAAAAAAAAATCCTACTACTTAAAATAAAATATTTCTGAATAAGACAATAATAATTATAAGACAATCGTAATAAGTTTTTTTTAAATAACTATTACTGATTACGGGTAGGTACAGCATCCAGTAATATTGATTGACCTCGTTACAAATCTTCCAGCATTTTTGTAATTTGTTCTTTTGTACGAAACACTCAATTAAAGACAGGATCGTGCTTTGCTTTTTTATTTTATCTAATCAAGAAATGATGTTTGGACCGTTAATTTGTTTCTCATCGCCATCAAGTTTAACGCGTTGCAACCTGCGGCCTGCTGAGTTTTGCATTCGGACAGCTGAATTTTGGAAGAGGCCCATGTGGGTTTCAATAATTTCCCTAAAACTAAAAAAACTTTTTCCAAGATCACTTATGCCATATTATGCTAATCCTATTAAAATAAAGTTATTATATATTATTTTTTATATTATAATACTTTTTTCAAAATAAACAGTGGCCCAAGGCGCCATATCTAAAAAGCCTTTATGGCGTATATAAAAAAAAAAGGTTGAGTACAGCTGGTCTGCACGCCTACCAAGTAGTACCTATCATCACGTAGTGATTATATTATCTTTGCCTATCATTAAAAATTTAAATTAGAAAAACCAACGCATATCACGTCTTTATCCCCGAAGGCAATGAAGGTTGAGGTGCAGTCAAGGCAACCACTTTTAGCCATCTCCGTTCCGCCCAATGAATAGGGCACAATTTCCAAAAATCCGGATTGATACTGAGCATAAAGATCCAATATTACTTGGCCCGATCCGGGATTCGAATTCGCGACTTAAGAGCGAAAGTTGTATCGCGTAGTTAAAATAACATCATTATTTTATTTTAAATTTCATTCCTTCATTTAGTATCAGTTGTAGTAGGTAAAGTTTTAAACCAAATAAAATATTACGTGTAAGTTAGGTAAGTAAGTTAATGAACGGGTACCTATTTAGTCTTTGACGGGTACCTACTTTCTGAAACATTTTGACAGTCTCGCTCCTTGAGAATTTATGTAGGAATATTAGTGCGTCACTATATGTATTACATTAACTATAATCGATGTTTAATATTGGAAATCGATTTTTTCCTGGAAACTTTATATTATGACTCTTATCTAAGGATTGTTCTAAATACACAAATACTGCCTTTGCATTACGTTTTTTTTGGTATAGGGAACGTGCACAAACTATAGATGGCAGCACAAAATCGACACAAGAGCCACAGTGCGGATAAAAAAGAAACTTTCCTGACCTACATATTTTTTAAATGACAATAAATATAGGTATAGAATTATGTACATACATACATA
Organism: Manduca sexta; assembly: GCF_014839805.1. NCBI lineage: Eukaryota > Metazoa > Arthropoda > Insecta > Lepidoptera > Sphingidae > Manduca > Manduca sexta. The sequence continues at coordinate 14,582,678 of NC_051134.1, read as the reverse complement.
ATTCTATATATTTTACATGTGTATACAAATAAAATATATAGAATTATGTATGTACATACATACATATGTACCTATTGTTTCCGGTTGATTATTATTGATAGGAACCTTGGCCAAAACATGATTTTTGAGTGGGAGCCAGTTATTAAGATTTAAGGAAGCAAATATATGAGGTTACGTTCTTTTAATTACAAATTTGTAACTACAAAAGTTATTTATTTTTACAGAAATACATTATGAGACTTTTCTGAATGCTTCATAAACTCATACTTATATATGTTTTTTTAACGTCTATCAATTTTTGTTGCTTCTCACATAGAATAAAAGTATGTTTCCTGAGAACGTAATATTATTTAACACCATTTGATTTGTTTATTTTATGTGTCGGATAGTGCAGATATACTACAAGATATTATCACAAATTAAATGTTATTTTTTACTTCTTTTAATACGAATAATTCACGACAATGCCAAGTATTGATAGGGTAAAAGATTTAGATTGCGTGGTAGATTACAGATTTCATCGTACACGTTCCTTATAAGATGATGCCAAGGACTGGAATGAATAGAACAAAAAGTTAAAATAATTTTTATTTAAATACCACGTACAAAAATGAATTGACCAGGTTAATTTCTTCCTCTTTTTTGTAATTCTTATATAAATTTATTTTAAATCAGTCTTAGTACCTACGTTAAATGGTGATGTACATATGCTGTGGAATAAAATAATTGGGTCTGAAATGGGAACAATCTTTCTTTAGGCACTTCTCTGATTCATGGAATGTGGGCTATGATCTATCAATATCTGTGTGTTTTAAGTATCTTACGTGCGCACTACATGTAAATTAGTATTGTAATTGTAAACTTCAATTATGTAGACAAATTTCGAGGGCGTAAAACCTTCGCAGTAATTCGTGGAGTATGGTTGACATACTTGTGTCTCTGCCTACCCTGCAGGATATGTTAAAAGAAAGAGAACATAAAAAGTTACCATTTCTAAGTTAAAATTTATATTATCTACCAATTTGTAAGTGGAATGGCTACCAATTCTTTATGGCTTATTCACGAGTATCATTTATCTTCACAATGTAGTTAAAAAACGCCGTGGAGAAGTAATGCAAATTTAGTTGTCAAAATTATATAAAACTTTAATTTGTACTTGTACAATATATTCTATTGGACATGGTGTTCTTATACAAAATTAATTGACGCAATCGTTAGGAGTATTTAGATAGGTACGTCTTTAAAAGCTTGACGTATAAAAAGTTACTGTATTGAAGTTCAAATTAATCGTAATTTTAAGCACTGTAATATTACAACATTAGTTTTTCGCTACTTTTTCAAAGTATTTCTTCTTTTCATCGGGGTTTGGTATAATCTGAAACACAAAGATAAGCAGATTAACAATTAAGTCCTTATCATATGTTATAATTGATTGTCGTGTTATTAATACTTACAGTATCTTGTCCTGGTTTCCAACCAGCAGGACACACTTCCCCATGCTTGTCTGTGTATTGGAATGCTTGCACTAGTCTCAATGTCTCGTCAACTGAACGCCCCACAGGCAAATCGTTCATAGTGATTTGTCTTAGAATGCCTTTGTCATCGATTATAAAAAGGCCTCTTAGTGTGTGGCCAAGATCTTCTAGGTAAACACCATAATCTTTGGCAATGGAATGTGTCAGGTCACTGATTAATGGAATTTTAATTTTGCCGAGCCCCCCTTCTTTGCGAGGAGTGTTAATCCATGCCAAATGGGTGAAGTGTGAATCCACTGAGCAAGCTACTACTTCCGTGTTTATTTTTCTAAACTCTTCAATTCTCTCTGAGAAAGCTAAAATCTCAGTAGGGCAGACAAAGGTGCTGTAATAAAAAAATACGTGTTCATAAACAAACAAAAAAACGTCAATACTAATCCACACGTAAGCATTTTTTTTATCAATATCAAGCTTTCAAAAATATCCGGTGTAACTAGTTTCCGTATGGGTATTATATTACATATAGGTTAAATAATGCGTGCTTCGACAAGCCAATTTAAAGATCAAACTGTTATTTTTAATCTAAATGAAATATCTGCAACATAAAGAGATATGGTGATTATACACGTATCTAAAAAAACACCTTTTATATAGATATTTCACTTACAAATCTAAGGGATAGAAGAAGAAGACTAGGTATTTCCCTTTAAAACTGGACAAGGAAACTTGTGTAAACTCTCCATTTACCACCGCGGTTGCTTCCCATTCAGGTGCCGGTTTGGATACTATAAGTTAAAAGAAATATACAATCAATCTTATTATAACAAATACACATTGTTTTAAAATATTTTACACTTACTCATAGCCTTAGTAAATTGTAACTTATGATCAATTTTTTTGGCGCCGCCGGGGAACACATTACCACTACCGAAAGTATAACAGGAGTCACTTTCAAATAGTGATGATTTGCAAGTTGTACTTAAACTTACTAAGAAACATAATGAAATTAATGAATTTTTCATCGTTATATTTAATTGCTATCGCGGAAAGTGCATAAATAACATTAAAGTCAATGACTCCTTTGACACGTATAGCGGCTTTCCTCCCACTTCCAACAACCATGGACACAAATTACTAGCGATAACGTCATGTTACTTTGAAGTAATACCATAGATGATATAAAACACACATGTATACACTATGCCAAGGTTTAGCAATACATATGTATTTAAAATTATTTTAGCATATTAAGGGTAATTATGTAATTATAGAAAGCTAAGTTCAATGTGCATGGCTTATGCGATTTTTTTTTCGTAGAATCGATGATCGATTGTTAAATCGATTGCAAATTAAAATTACGTTTCTATTATATAGATAATGCGTGCAACACTAACTAAAGTGCGCTTCGTTTCGTTCGCATTTTGCGAGTCGTATTTTTCGTGTTTTTATGTTTTCAATGTAATTAAAATAGGAAAATGATTTTGTTTCGCACGTTTGATTTTTCATATTAGATTTGATAAGTTTAGAGTCCATCGCAAGCTTTTGCGGTAAGTTCGGAAGTTTAGTTATTGGATCCATTTGTTCATTATGGCGGTCTCAATACTATATTGTGGTTGTAAATAATTTCGTCATAACCACAAAAGTGGGTTCGTGAAGTGCATTGTGCGTAACGTAGTGTAATATTTATGTTTTAGATGGACGTACCGGACGATAGTGTGTTGGACGTGGACTTGCTAGCTGATGATGGCTCCGAGGAAGATGGTGAAGCCCCGCCGACGTCAGGTACGATACATAGCTTCCACGGGCTTCTAATGACATCATTGTGCTACGGAAATTGATACTAACACTTATTCAAGTGCTCTGTTGTGAAATTAGGGTTTTTCGAATTAAATCTGTTTTGACAAAGTCTAGTCATTATTTTGCCAAACTTGTGAAATTGCTAGATTTTTGTACTACAGAATGGATAGTAGTACTGAATAGCAACTCATCCTTCGTAGACTCAATCAGAGATAAGTAAATTCAAGTTTATGCAAGCCTCAATATAACTGACCACAACTAGGCAAACTGTAACCAAGGTTCTCTTTGCCTAGTTGTGATTTTTATGTTTACTTCAAAACTAAACTATAAATAAACTGGTTTATAAGTTCTTCTTTTCTTTAAAAGTTGATCAATTAATTACTGACTTTAAAGAAAAGAAGAACTTATAAACCAGTTTATTTATAGTTTAGTTTTGGAGTATACATAAAAATCATAAAGTTGATAATAAGTAAATGTTTTTCATAAATCTTTGTAGCCATTTTTCAATTTATTTCTTAAAAAGATCACATTATCTTTTGATTGAGGGTTATCTATCATAATTTGTGTTGCAATATTCTGAAAAACCAAGAGCTTATTAATTGTGAACTATGAATTTTTGTGTAAGACTCTACTTAGTCAATACCATTGTGGAATTTTTGTCTCTATGCATTTGCAGTTTCTTTCTGAAGTAATTTTGGTGTACTGGGGGTTATGATAGAGTTTAAAATAAATCATAGAAAACAACAACAATTGGTCAAGGGACACACATGTATTGTGCAACAAAAATAATTCTATTTCGGCTTTCATATAAAATATAAATACCTATCACACCTTTATCTCTAAAGGGATATGCAGAGGTACAACCAGGGCATCCATTTTTCACCATGTGTGTTCCAGTCTGTAATATGATAAATCGTTTATATGATAAAGGTTTTTATATTAACAGGTGAAAAGTAAATAAAGTTATCTATAAATTCAGTATTTTCTTTTTATTGCATTAACATATTCATTCCACAAGATTTTACAATATAACCTTTCTTGTTTTGCTAATTTATTATACCTTATTTTTATTTATTTTTGTACATAAATAAAGTGAATTACACATGTTTTCACATCATAATGAAAAGTTAGGTCAAATCTCATGTATACACAACCAAGTAATGGTTGATTTATGTGACATAATTTGAAATATAATGTGTATACCGATAACTACAAAATGCTATAAAATAAAATGATAATATTATTACCAATAGGCATTTGATTTGCCTTTTTTTATTAACAAGTCTGTATATTCCAGAGTTTATTTGAGATAAATGACACCTTACCTCTTTTTTAAATTCTATTTTGCAACAACAACCTGGTTTTATATAGTTATTCCCATAATAAGTAGTTGTGTATGTGTATGTCCATTTTATAACCTGAGTATGGTGAAGTGATGAAGGGCAGTAATTTTATCACCCTATGTAGGTATCCATTTTACTTTCCATTCTAGTGGTTAGTTGTGTCCAGTGAGTTGTTGTATCTGTCTTTTTCGTGAGATAATTACACGCTATATATTTTTAACTAATTAAAAAAAAAAAGCGGTTCTTAAATCAACTGATTTTATTTAACTTTGCCACTATTGCGCCAACAGCGCAATGGTGGCAGAGCCGTCTAGCGAACAATCGATTTCGTAAAATTAATTGCAGTATTAATGAATATGAACAATGAAATACGCCCTAATTGTTCAAGTCTCATCCTCTCCCAGTGATTGTCCGGAATGGTCACTTAATAGCCAAAGGTTGCGAGTGCCTAAAGTGCTCACTTAAAAGTTTGGTGTGTTTGTATAAGCTGACCCTTGACAGGCTAACAATGTCATAAAAAAAATAAATACAGTTATTTATGTGGTAGTTATTAACGAATTATATAATGATTTTTTTTTAGCCTAATCTTTTAAACCATTTTGATATAAAACCATAAAAAAATGGAAAAATAACAATTGAAATACCTGACTTGTCCAAGGAAAAAAGTTATTAAAAAGCGTGAAATAAAACAACAATGTCCAGGGTGGAACTTAACACAGTTGATTGCCGCTATATTTATAACCATTTATTGTAGTTATCAATGTGTAATAATTTTCTTAATTACTAACTTTGTGACTTTCAAGTAAAGCAGCAGCAGATTAGGTATCACCATTTTATGCATGTAAAATTTGTGAGATTCGTTAAAGGACCTGTTTAAGAAATATTTCTAGAGTTTCCTTCTCTTTCCAAATATAGAAATAAAAAATATATGATGACCTTTTTTATGGGAATTTGATGGCCTAGTATTTTGCCTTGCTAAGGTCTCAAGTATTAAAAGAAAGTGAGTCATACATAGATGTCATAACTATACATAATGACTGATAAGATAGGTCAAACAAGTAGCTAGCACAAGAGTGGTGCCCACAGATTGGAAGTCTTTTTACAAAACTTTTTTGAGGTTTCCCCTGTCAGTTTATTTTTTTTCATGTATATTTTTATTTCTGACATGCAAGTATGAAATGCCGTATATTTAAATAGGCCTCTTGATTAAAAATACTTGCCTGTCATTATTGTTGTGTACATGAACAACAACCTACGATTATTTTAATACTTCAAGCTATCAAAACTTAACTTCAGAAACATTTATTTTATAATAATTAAAAAAATATATAAATGGCATAATATTTATTCACAAATTCCATTTAATCCACTTCAAAACTAAAGTAAATGTATGGTTTTGTAATTTTTTATATTTTTAATGGTATCTGTTTTCTGTGGCTATTGACTGCCTCGGTGGGGTAATTGTAATTAAGTGCTCTCACAGTGAATATTCACTGTGGAGCACACAGTTTTATATGATTATGGATATTTTTATAGGAAAAAATTGAATTACGTGTCATTTTTGTTAATTTATATGAGCAAGTTTTATTATGCATCCACATGCTGATAAAATATATTGTTTTAGATTTCTATGCGGGCCCGGGGTCCACGCCGACGTCGTGTGCTTCGTCTCCTCGCGGCGAAGAGCCTGCCTCTCCACACGGCGGCCTGGTGCAGCCTACCTTCTTCCACCATCAGTCCTACACTCGGCCGTTCTTTACTTCTGGCCGACGAGGCCCAGGACGACCGAGAAAAGAAGGGCCAAAATTGTCTCGAGAAGGCAAAAATGTCCGGAGGTAATTGTAAAAGTAGTCTTGATGATTAGCTTCCTTTCAACCTCGTAAAACATCTGACAATAGTGTTTGGGGTTCATTATTATTTTAGAAATTTCAAATAAATGTTGATGTTATTACATTTATTTCATATTCATTATGGAAGAGCCAGCAGGGATTGACCGTACCGAACCTTCGAGTATGGTATATCTGACATTCTTAATGGAGGAAGTACACCAGAAGCGTTCAAAGTGGCAATCCATAGTCTGTCTACCCCTATGGGATAGGGGCTTTATACTATTTATGTATGTATGATATTACATGCGGGCTTTATGTTAAGAAACTTTCCTACTTAGGTACAGAGGCAATCCTGGTTCGCTCAGAGGGGCAAAGAGGCACCGAGGCAGTCGTGACGATGCTCAGGAAGACATGATGGATGAGGACGACTTTACTATTCCACCAGTGCCTGAAGAACCACCTTATATGCCTGAAAAATGGTATGTATTCACCATACAGTTGTGAAAGTTTCGTTTGTTCAAAATACTGTAGATTGTACTCTAATTGTTAAGTTCAAAGATATTATTGTTAAGAGCGAGATAATTTTAGGCCGGGGAAAGTGTGCGCGCTGTGCAACCTCGGCGAGCGCAGTCAGCTAGGCCAGGGTGAGATGCGCCAGATCATGTGCACGCTGATTGAAGCCGATGGCAGCACCACTCCCGGAGTGTCCAACTCAGGAGGCGCCACGCCCACTAGTGTCGCGACACCAACGAGCACGCCCACGACACCCGTGACGCCAGGCCTAGTCTCCCCTCCTCCGGAGCTGGTCGATTCTAACCAACATCCGCTTGGATTACCATTGAGCAGGCGTCAGAAAGCTTTTAATAAGTGCAAGTGAGTCATTTTTAATTGTTTTTTCATGGTTTAAGATGGGATGGTTTTCGGACTGGTTTTATATTTTGCTAAAATTAAAATAGGATGTCAAAATGAACCTGTATATATTAGTCACATACTGTTGTTGATAAAAAACTATGTATGAATCGTAATAAAATATTTTAGTTGCTAAAATTGTGGCTAAAGTAATTATTCATGGAAATATAATATTTTTTAAAGAAATGATTTTCCAAAAAATGTGCAGAAACGTGTCACTTTATGTACATTTGAATGATATACATTAATCATGTATATTATAACAAATTCAAATATGTAAAGTTACATCTATTATTTACCCAAACAGTTTGCCCAACTTCCTAAACCCTTCTAGTTTCACAGTCTATACCGTGCCGCCGGACCAAGGAATTGGCTAATATATTCCTAATGTTTATAGAACACCGCTATACAATATGGAGCATACAGACGAGCTGTCCATCATTGGTCACACGGAGCTGTTGGAGTTGGCCGCGGTTGTGTCGTCAGGCGCCTTCTACGCACACCGCGGCTGCCTGGAGTTCAGCCCGCCCTTCAACACCACTGAAGAGGACAAGGAAACCGAGGAGGCACGACTGAAGGGGATCGTGTCCGCCGCGCTGGCGAAAAAATGTGCCTTTTGTTTGAGACATGGTGCCAGTGTTCCTTGTAAGGTGAGATCAATTAATTAAAATTTAATAGAAGTTTTATATGGGATGGGTTTATAAATTTTATGGGTAAACACTTGAAAATGGTATATCTTGTTGGTGGTAGGATATATTTTATATCCGCCCGGATAGCGATCATTGTACACAAGGTGTTAAAACCCGCCATAGTGGCCCACGTGTGTCGCGTTCCGGGATTAGGCTGTGTATATCGGGTTCCAACTGGCTGTCATAATTGTTTCGACTGCTGAGGGGCAACGATTTATTGTCAGTAGACATTCTATTGGACCCTCTCCTCTTAAAATCAGGAGCGGTGGGGTCTCATCGCCGTGCCCAAAAAAATTACAGTCATATTGTAATTATTACCATTTTATTTCGTGTATTTTTCAATGATTATTATAAGCATATGTGAGGCTATACGTCTGGCGTGTTGTGCTCATCTAAGATAGGATTTAATCAGGTAATATTTGTGTGTTATAGATGAGTTGCAATAAGTACTTCCATTTACCTTGTGTCCTTGCGTCGGGCGGTTTCATGGACTTCCAATCCAAGTCATCGTTTTGTAAGGACCATGTGTATCAAGTACCAGTAGTATGTAAGTACTCTTGATTTGTTTTTATAGCCTTTAATTTTAATATATGTAATTTTTACAAAAACCTCCTTGTTGCTCAGTTATATGAAGGATAATTATTTACAGGTTCAGCAGAAATAGATTGTAGGACTTGTCGGACCATTGGTGATATTACCAACCTCATGACGTGCGTGACGTGCGGCACGCATTACCACGGCACCTGCGTCGGACTCGCGCAATTACCAGGTAAGTTCTATTCACTAATATTGCTTGTGCAGCCATAAAATATGTAGTTGTATCAGGTCATTATTATGTATAGGTTTTTTTTTATTTTGTTTAACCTAGTTTGCAGCAATGGATGTATATAGATTTTGTTTTCTTTACACCAACAGTACAGTACTTTTTGAATGATACGATGCAAACTGCTTGTTTAATAATCAAACTCAAAGAAGTAATCATGTTGTTATAATTTACAAATTATTATATACGGTACAGTAAAGTGTTAATAAATCTTAAACGTTATATAAATAATTTCATCCACGAGGTCGCGTCCCACTACTTTCACCTATAGACTACGTGACGATACTACGTGTTAGAAAAATTGTTTGGAATTATGAATTAAAGTTTTTTAAAATGACTATGCATTAATGTTGTTCGCGCACACTGTAAACGATTTTGTTGTTGTGTATCGGACCTTACTATCGATACCAGGGGAATCCTGGGAATGGGATCCTGGAATTCCTTCGCTTAGTGTCTGAAGGGGCGTAAAGGAAAATTGGGAGGGGATATCTGAATAAGGGGAAATGTGCGCGAAGGAAAACGAACCCTATTTAATGGATGGGCGGAGGGGAGATGGCTAGGAAATGTTCGTAAGCCCTCATAGGCCTCAATGTGTAGTTACAACCATGAGGTATACACAGTGGATTGTGTGCCTCGGGTTGCAGCTAATGTCCCTCGAGCATGGGCGTGCTACTGTGTGAAGACTGAGCGCACCAGCGTTAGGGAAAGTAGTAGGTCGCGTCTTCATGGATAAATTGCAGACGAGCCCCATAAGTAATGTGTATTGCGCCAGGTGTGCGCGCGGGCTGGGCGTGTCGCGCGTGCCGCGTGTGCCAGGTGTGTCGCGAGGCCGCGCCGCCCGGCGACGCGCGCGCCGTCGCCTGCGACCACTGCGACAAGCTCTACCACGCCGCCTGTCTGCGCCCGCTCATGGCCACCGTGCCCAAGTACGGGTGGAAGTGCAAGGTACTATCTACTAATCACTCTTCTCATTAAATAACATTATCTAGTTTTATTGGGTTGAGTGCTAAGAATTAAAGTGTGTGCTAACGTGGACTTAGTTCTGTTGTGACATTTTACATAAGAAATTTAAAGCTTAGCCATCAAAATCTATCAAACTTTTGAAAAAAAATATGCTGTTAATATTTATAGAAGGTAAAAGTAGTAACAATTGTTGCGCAGTGTTGCCGCGTGTGCTCGGACTGCGGCTCGCGGTCGCCGGGCGCGGGCCCGTCGTCGCGCTGGCACGCGCACTACACGGTGTGCGACTCGTGCTACCAGCAGCGCAACAAGGGCTCGTGCTGCCCGCTGTGCCGCCGCGCCTACCGCGCCGCCGCTTACCGCGACATGATACGGTGCATACTGTGCAAGAGGTACTCCATTCATCACTCTTATTGTCTCTTGCCACACAGTATAAACACCTTATGGGGTGACGAACTTGTATCAAGGAAACAAATAACCTTCCTTCCAGTTTATACTAGACAAAAAGTTCATTTCGGCATGTACTAAAAATGCATAATTTCATTCCCTCAGATACGTCCACGGCACGTGTGATCCGGACGCAGAACCACAACAGTATCGGAAGAACAAAGAACAAAACCCTACATATGAATACAATTGTCCAATCTGCAAGAGTCAGATGCCACTTACTGGCTCCAAGCCTGGATGTAAGTAATAGCGCGGTGTATTAGCGCAAATGGTGTAATTTAAAATGATAATTTCGATTAAAATTTAAAATGTTTGTGCAGCTTTTGAAGAGGATAGCATGGCGTCCGCCTCCCAAGACTCGTCATTTGGCGATGAAAATTCACAAGAACAAGATCCTTTGGCGCTTGAACCAAAAGTAAGAATATTAGGGAATATATATAAATATTATGCACTTTGTTACAATTTTTCATTTCTTTTTGCTAATGAAATCAATTATTCCAGCCTGATGTTGGTCTTGGTAAGGGCAAACCCTACAGCGTATCATCAAAAGTCGCCAAGAAAAAGATTGGTGGCTATAAACTTAAAGGCGGATTTCCACCTGCGGGTAAACTGGGCTTCCAAAAACGACAGAGGTCCGTTTTAGACTTTGGACGTAAGAGGGGCTCTAAGCCCAAGATGAGGGGAGTTTTCGGAGTGCCAGGATTGGGTCTTCAAAGACCGCAAGCTCCTGATAATAAAACATCTGAAGATGATCCAGGTTTGCAAATATATAATTGTATATACGTATCACTATATTTACATAATGATATTCGTACCCTACTCACCATGGATTATTTTGTGATGGTAGTATCGATACTTCTCATCAATTCGTTATTGATATTTAAGTCGTTAGTTTTGCGAGATTTTCTTCAATATGCACGCCCCTACATTATCCACATTGTTTATGTTACCTTTGAAGTTATTATCTACACTTTTGTTTTTAGGTGTCGAGAATAAGTTAGTTCTGTGCTCTAGTAAAGACAAGTTTGTGTTGACGCAAGACTTGTGCGTTATGTGCGGTGCGGTCGGGACAGATTCCGAGGGATGCCTCATCGCCTGTGCGCAGTGCGGACAGACTTACCATCCTTACTGTGTCAATATCAAGGTTAGTTTTGGTTTTAACAGTTACTTTTAAAAATTGTTACCAGTTGAATAATTATATGTTTAATTGTTCAGGTGTCGCAAGTGATAGTTCAGTTGGGATGGCGGTGCCTGGACTGCACGGTGTGCGAGGGATGCGGCAACCGCGGCGACGACACGCTGCTGCTGCTGTGCGACGACTGCGACACCACGTGGCACACGTACTGCGCGCGGCCGCCGCTGGGCGAGGTGCCGCGCGGCGCGTGGCGCTGCGAGCGCTGTCGCCGCTGCCTCGTGTGCGGCACGCGCGACACGCTCGCCTGGTGCGACAACTACACGGGTCCGTAGCCACACCACACTTGACACGACTGCGACAATATGGGTATGGCACGGGTGTGTATATTATTCTGTAATGTTTATTTGTTTGCAGAATGTGCTCCATGTGCTTCGTTGGTGATGTGCTGTATTTGTTCGGAGCCCTACTCGGATGGGGAATTGATTATCCAATGCGAAACATGCAGCAGATGGCTGCACGCCTCGTGTGACTCGATACGCAATGAAAACGATGCGGAGTTATGTTGTCGAGCAGGGTAAGCCATTAGCATAATCTGAAGATATTGACTGTATAAGTAAAAATAATCTGAAGCTTCCCATGAAGGAAGACGTAAGAAAGTGTATATTATAAGTATTGTATGTGTTGCAGGTACAAATGCGTATCGTGCCGCGGGCGCGACATCCCGCCGCCGCACGTGGCGCGCGCGCTGACTGCGAGCGCGGGCTCCGGGGGCGCGGCGGGCGCGGGCGCGGCGGGCGGGGCGGCGGGTGCGCGTGCGCCGCCGCGCCCCACGGCGCAGTCGCTGGGGCTGGCGGGCGAGTACTACGTGGACGACGTGTGTCTGTCGCAGCGCGGCGCACACCACATGAAGCAGCTCGAGGCGGAGCTCGGCATCACGCACACGAGACGCAAGCGACGGTTCAAGAACGAAAACACTGACAAGGATGCCGGTGAGACATGACACACTACAACGCACGTCAGCTTGCGCTTATGTCTTCTTTTTACTTTGCCTGTGTAGTATCGGTCTATAAGCTTTGTGTAATGTCGTCTGTCAGCTTTGTAGTGGAAATAGTTGTTTGCAAAATACATTTGATATATGTTTTATATAAATAGAGCAATATTTATACTATGAGCATGTTCTAAGTAATTTTATTTTATCATATAGCTTATATAACCGGTCTTTAATTTTCCAAAAGAATAAGTATATTTACAAAAAACCAATACAAATTCCAAAGAATCTATTTTCAATTGCTATCTTTTCATCAGAATTTCTTCTCAGCTATATAAGTAATTGTAAGTAGTTATAGAATAGTATCTAATATGAGTTTTTGTGTGTCGGACGCTGGCATTGTGGAATAGAAATAATGGCATCTATTGAAACAGTGGTTCAGAACGCCGACGTCGAGATGGGCGACGACTCCAAGCCTGACAGCACTGCTGAAGTTAAGGATGAGCCGGGTATGAACTGTAATATATTATTAACAAACATAATAGACCCTACTATATTTAAAAAAAAATATCAATAAGCTAATAGCAATTAATGAGCTTACTTTTTTTATTTTATACAAAGTAAATGACGATAGGGCCAGGCCATACACCTCACCATCTAGAATACTTAATTACAGTTTTGATTTTTAAGAATATTATTTATCATCACAATACGACCATTAAATAACACATTCGTTTAAACCAAAAGCTATTAATATTATTCCATTCATTCATTAGGTTTAGCGACTAATACGAACTTCAAGGAAGGCACACTGTGGAACGTGGTGACAGATGGTCCGCCACCTGAAGGTTTCACAGTGTACACCACCGACTCAGGGCTCACGGTGCTCCGTAGAAAGAGACAGAGAAACCTCAACAAACTCGGCATAGGCGGGTTCGTTGTGCGACAGAGACAAACGACTGCTAAGGCGCAAGCTGATGACGAAAAAGATGGAGATGGGTCGACAGTTTCTTCAGGTAGTCTGCTTGTTATAATTTAAAACTTGTCTTGTTTTTCATCGGTAGATTATTTATAGCCATACAAAAATTTCTAATAAATTGTTAGTATATTGGCAGGTTGTACTAAGAAAAAGCAAAACAAAAAATTCTAAAACTATAATGCCTCGAAGATACAGTATGAATGAGTTTTTAATTTGATGTTTTTGTGAATAGAATCGCCAAGTAACAAACGCAAGCCGAGAAGAAAACCTCGTTCGAAGTTGATGGAACAATTTCCTCCATACATGCAAGAAGCTTTCTTCGGTAAAGACCTTCTGGAACCATCTAAACCTGTTGTTAGTTCCACTGGTAAGTCCATATTGACTTATAATTTTTCTGGGTACTGACTGATATAGATTTTCTTTATATTTCAACTTACGAACAATAGACAAAATTTTAATTTTGTAATTTTTTTCATACTAAAAACACCATGAAAGCAGCATGAAAATTGTGTGTAATATGTGGAAGAAAATTTTATATTTTAAATATTGGATTGGTTTCCCAAGTAGTAAGTAGACATTGAGAGAAATTATTAATTTATGAAATACTTTATTGCATGCAATAATTTTACCAGGCAACCCAGCCGAGAGTCCAGGGGGAACGTTAAGACCCAGCACGCCAGAAGGTTACAGGGAACTAAGAGACTTCAAACTGGACATCGAGAACTCGGACAGCGACGGCGAAGACGTGTTGGCTTCACTCACCACTTTCAACGACCATGACGTGTCTGTTGTCATCACTTTGAACACGGTGAGTTTTCGTTATACATTTTTACGGTATAAAGACGGCTTGTGTTATAAGTTATTATTTAGCTTATTCAAAGACGATAAAGAAGTAGTAATTGCAGTTTGCATTTTAATATTTCTTATATGAATTTAAAACTTATTTGGAAACCTTTTTAAAATTATAAAAGTCGTTTAACATAAGGTGTTCATAAAATACATTACAAACCTTAGGAGGAAATCGAAGTACTACACACATTGAAACCAAAGGATGAGAAAGAGGACTCATCTACTGTAAGTAATGTGGACGGCAGCGTCAAAGTCAAGACGGAAGCAGAAGACGGACAGCTGAAACACACTGAGGATTCGACTGCGTTGAAAAACGCTATTTTAGGACCTCAACCGCCCGAAGCTGAGCAGCCACCTACAGTCGCTACAGAAAGCATTTCTACAATGCACACTACAAAGACTGAGCCCATAAGTAGCGGTGAGTTAGTAATAACTACTGATTTTTTTTTAGTTACCATGCGTATTTAACTGCTGACAGAAAGAATAATCAGAAAATCTTAGGACGCTGTGTTCTTTGGCAGTGATTGGAACGTATTTATGTTAAATTTTACGTTTTCTTACGTATGCTTGACGATTAACATTAACGAATACGGTAATATTGCGAAACAAATATTTTATTATAATTCCTAAAAAAAAAATTCAATAATTTTCCTATCGATAAAAAATAAAAATGAATTCAACAGAAACCGGCGGATCATCTCAAGCGTCAACGATATCGCCCAAAGACGATTTGTCTCTGTTGGGAGTGAACTTGGACGCCATGGTGCGCGACACGCTGCCCGACATGGACGGGAACGACGTCGACGAGATCTTCAAAGGCGTGCTCACGGACGACTCGCAGGTGTGTGCGACCAGTCGATGGTAACTCAGCCTCTTGAAACAATCATGGATACAGATTTAACTATATTTTTCAGTTAATGTTGCGGTTTAATTTTTGTTTGGCCGTTAGTACTGGGCCGGGTTTTCAATTGTTGAAAAGAATCTTTGAATATTTAGTAAATTATCATCCCAATATCCCAAATCTCTGAAATTTATTATCATACTAACTTTTGCCCGCGGCTCCGCCCGCGTTATAAAGTTTTTCAGGCTAAAGTTTTCCGTTATAAAAGTAGTAGTTTCCCGGGAGCCTATGTTCTTCCCAGGATCTCAAACTGTCTTCATACCAAATTTCATCTTAATAGGTTGGGTAGTTTTTGAGTGTAACACGTTCAGGCAGACAGATGCAGCGGGGGCCTTTGTTTTATAATATATTTTTTAGAAATTTTTAAGAGGAACAATCCCGTCATCCATCATTGTTGCATAACTTTAACCGTTTACGCAGCGCACGCAACGGAAGCTCTCAAAACGAATATTTTTTCCCTGTTTTTGCAACATGTTTCATTACTGCTCCGCTCCTATTGGTCATAGCATGATGATATACAGCCTATAGCACTCCACAAATAAAGGGCTATCCAACTCAAAACGATTTTTTCAGTTCAAACTGGTAGTTCCTGAGTTTAGCCATTACTGCTCCGCTCCTATTGGGTAAAGCGTGATGATATATAGCCTATAGCACTCCACGAACAAAGGGCTATCCAACGCAAAAAGAATTTTTCAGTTTGGACCGGTATTTCCTGAGATTAGCCATTACTGCTCCGCTCCTATTGGGTATAACGTGATGATATATAGCCTATAGCACTCCACGAACAAAGGGCTATTCAACGCAAAAAGAACTTTTCAGTTTGGACCGGTAGTTCCTGAGATTAGCGCGTTCAAACAAACAAACAAACAAACTCTTCAGCTTTATATAATAGTATAGATTTGAAAAGTTGCTTTTTTACTACAGGAATCTCAGGAATCTTCTGTGTCGTATGTCAACTCAATGTCGCAGTTCTCACAACAGAGGCAACAATTACAAAGTCCCATGGAGTATTCGTCACCTTATCAAAATGAATTTGGCAGCAGGTATGTCACATCAATGTCATTTCTGTTTTGTCAATTAGTGTTTTTGTGAATGAGTTGTTTATGTCAATGAACTATTTATTACAACCATCTGAGGAATAATAAACATGGATTAATAAATATGAAATGAGCATATGATTGTGTTTGGGGTTGCTCCCCCGCGGCATGTATCGGCGCTAGTGTGTCAGTGTAGCGTGTGTCCGCAGCGGCAGCGCGATGAGTCCGCTGTTCCCGGAGGTGGGCGCGTGGAGCGAGCCGGCCGCCGCGCCGCCGCCCTCCTACAACCAGCGCAGCGCCGAGAAGATGCGCGCCGACGAGAGTCAGTACTGCACACTACTGCACACCACTACACACCACTACACACCACTACACACCACTACACACCACTACACACCACTACACTCACTCATCATATTGATATTAAATAACATTTTAACTAAATATAGCATATTTCACTCATACTTCAATTTCATATCTCTCTCTTTATGCTTTGCATGCATAATCAATCTAAATAATTTGAAATTTATTAATTTACCCCATTTCTTAACATTTAGTACATTTCATCACAAATACACATCTATCGTACTTGCCCCACTATGTTACTAATTATCATTATTTACATATTTACCTCAGGTTTAGGAATGGCAGCGACGATATCCGCCGTTCTTTACGCCAACACTAACCATCCAGGGTGGAAGACTGAATATCCAAATTGGGTGGACCGTTGTAAGCAGATACTTAAAAAATGGCGAGCTTTACCCTCCGAGCAAAAAGCTCCGTATTTACAAAAAGCGCGAGACAACAGGAGTGCGATACGAATGAAGAAAGCTCAACAGGTACGTGCGCTTATTGTGTCGCTAGATGTGGAGTGTGCTAACCCAACTCACATACCACTGTGTTTTACAATGTGTGCCTTTCACAGTATCATAGGGCCTACGCACAAACTGCTCTTATCGAATATGCGAAGCGTCAATTAACTATTGTAAACAATGTATCGTACAGATTACCTTTTTATAACACATTAATAGACAAATTAATAGTGATTGACACTTATCGATAGTTGCAATATGTGCTAAATACAGAGCGTTGATTTCGAAATAACTCATTTATCTAACACTAAAATTGTCATGTTAAAAACAACAATAATAACTATTCGACACTTGGCAGCTTAAAAAGCTGACTAATTATTAGAAATTAGATTATATTGCGTAGTAGTATTATATTCGTCACTGACCAAACAACACCAGTGCTGTAGATTCTGTCGCTTGTCTCGACGCTAATTTACACGTGTAAATAATATTTAAACACATAGTAGCACTGCAATTTTGTGTTTGTGTTCATATTTGGAGATTCCGTGAGAACTAGGAGCGCTCGCTATGTTGTACGGGCTTTGCGAATCCGCTCGTAATTTGTACATGGAATCGATTATTGTTCGTTCGAGTTTTTGCATTTCTTATGTCAGTGCAATTTTGGACGTTGAAGTGAAAGGATCTACAGTATTTGATTTCAATCAGTGAAGTTCTTTTGGTGGTCGAGTTTGATTCGGTGCGTCGTTTTTGTTTGAACGATGTCGTTTTGATCAGCGAAGTCAGATTCGATCGATGGCTCGCATCGTAGTCCGAAAAGTGTCCGGCTTCGGATGGAGCGGATTTAACGTTCCGAGTTTGATATGATTTTGGGGGTGGAAGTCCGTTTGAGATGAACGGTAGCAACTAAGCAATCGTGCGCGCGCGACAGAGTTCGAGCGGAACGACCGGCGCCGGCGGAGCCGCGCCCACCACCGGAGAGGCGGAGCCCATCGCGCCCGGCGGCACTAGCGCGCCCACCACGCCCGCGCCCCCCGCGCCCAGCGCGCCGGCCGCAGCGGGCGCGCCGGGGGCGCCGGGCGCAGGCGCGGCGGGGGCGGCGGGGGCCGGCGCGCACGCGCCCGGGGTGCGCGCGCCCAACGTGACGGTGACGGCGGGCGGGCTCCTGGAGGCGGACGCGCACATCCGCGTGCTCACACCCTCCGAGATCATGCGCACGCTGCCGCGCCTCGCGCACGCGCACACGGTACCGCGAACTCGCATACACACACACACACTCCACACCACTCCGTACACTCTACATACGAACTCTCCAAATACGACACTTTCTTTGGAAAACTTCTTTATTAGACGCAACCCCACCCTAAACATCTTTATAGTCAACATTCTCAATTGTTATTACTTATGTAAAATTTGTAACGAATATTTCGATGCACTTGCTTTCAATAATATCTTGAATATTGCCAGTATGCGGATATATATTTATTTATAATAACTGACATTAATAGTATTTCTACAACAAATTTTTAATATCTATTATTACTGCTAAAAAGTTTTGTAGTATTTGTTGCCATAGATATAATCCGAAGTGCAGATACATAAACACACAAACTCTGTAGGTTCCACAAGAAACAACAGCACATGTTTACACGGAGTACATGAGTGTGTATGCGAGCCACGTCTCATATGTTGTTGGGTGATCGCGCGAACTCTCACCTCGCGATCCTACGCACCTCCCCCGGTTTAATTGATTCAAAATTAGTCATCACCCAACAAAAAGTTTTGGCTGTTCGATGGCGTTGTAAGCTGTGTGATTATTTTCTTTTATAATTTTTCTTTAGCTTTTTTTATTGCGAGGACGTTACCCTCCCGATGAATCCTGAAACGCCTCCCGGACTCGCGTCCTCTGTTGTCCGTAATGTTGTTTTTTTTTTTATTTTATTTCCGCTTTGCCTTGGTAGTGTTGGCCTTAACATCGGAAGCAGTCGGTGGCTGGTTGTGGTGTGCTAACAATTCTAACATACTTATAGTTTGACATAGTTCACGTTTGATTTGCGTTGTTACGCTCTTGTGTATAAAGCTTTCAGATATATGTTGTATAAATAAGGATTGCAATTACGTCATAGCTTTGTGTGTGCATCGTATTTATACGTATAATGTGAGAAAATTTTATTTTACAGCGAATCATAGTATATGTAGTGAACTGTGACAAAGTTGGTCACTAAATAAAACGATGTACAAACAATATCGAGTATTTGTGTCCAACAATCTTTGGATACAGTTCCACATATTTTATCTTATTGAATTGAAACATTTTATGTTTATATATTTAATTAATAATTATCTGTATAATGTAACGTAGTAAAAATATTAACACGATGTAACAGTATCAAATCATAAGTTAATTTTCATTAAGTTTACCAAAGGAGGGTTTTAAGGGACTATGTAATGGGAAAAATCAATGTGGTTTTAGAGAATAAAATTATGTGTTATTGTGGAGTCTGTGTTTATTGTATGGAACTTAATGGTCATTGATTTATGTAATTCATTTTAAACAATGGCATGGATATTGAATTAAAATAATCACATATCTATAGGATTGTATATTTTCTAAGATTAATTATAATATAGATAATTTGTATATAGGTAGTTTAGTTGTTTTACAAACTTTAGGACGTTGAATTCTCATAGTCCGAATTTATAGCATAATTATATTTTATTAGTTTATATAGATTGCTCTTAAAGCAAAACATGTAGCGAAATATCGTCTTTTCGTTGTATAAAGTATAATCAATGAAATTTATAAATTTTATGAGATAGGAGTGAAAACAAAAGAAAATGACACTCTCAAATCCTCCGTTTTTTTAGTCTTACTGTAACGCGTAATGTTTTAGTTGGCGTCGAAACTCGCAGGATAACTAGCGATTTGTCAAATCTATACCTTCAATTACTTTATTTGTGCAAAACATTAAACGCGGATTTTTTTTAAATAGAATCAATAATCTTCGACCGTAGTTTTTTTATTTTCAAGAAGGTTAGAGGCTTTTTATTTACAAGATGCTTTTCTACAATAGTTAACACTAAATAAAAACGATATATGTATGCCAATGTCATATCTTGACGATAGATTTATGGATAGCAAATGTCATTCTCATATATTTACTGGTGGTAGGTCTCTCATATGTGAGAGTCCCTCTGGGTAGGTACCACTGCAATGTCTATTGCTGCCCCTAAGCAGCAGCGTGTAGACACGGTTGTGTTTCGGTTTGAATGAATATTGTAGCCAGTAGTTACTGGACATAATAATACTTAACATCTCAGGTCTCGGATGGCGAGCGCAGTGGAAAACCTAACAATTCTTTGTAATTCAAGGTGTTGGATGGTGTTTCTACCATAAGGCGAACGCCAAGCGCGTTTCGTCATTCAAAGCAATATTTTTTTTTCTTTTAGCGCTAGTGATTGTAGAAAAGCATATTGTGCACGGCCCTTTAATTGAAATAGCTATTCTCTGTGTTACGACACATTAATAGTCGATGAAACTGATCAGAGGCCTTATTGGTGGTAAATGGTGGCTATTTGTCCGTGGTTCTCACGGAGGTAATAACACTTGAAACAATAAATCACATTAAAATATTTGTTATGGTGTGAAGTGAATATGTACATGTTGCTATTATAATTTGGTAAGGGTAATTTTAAATGTATGCAAGAAGTCCAAAGTCAGTATTTAATTCGTACGAATAGTCTATATAAAAAGTAGTTTTGACAATACTTTACTACATATTTTATACATATTTTGAAAGCTATAATATCATATCTACTCATGTTAGTTTATCGTATAGAACATTACTAGTTTGTATATAATAGATAAAAATATTAGGTTTATATTACTTAAATTATAAAATAACGTCATATTCTAAATCGATTTGTATATTTGTACCATAGTACAAGATAAAACTGCCTGCGTAGAAAAGCATGTTATAACATTAAAACAAATGTCTCACTTGATTTAGTCATTGTAATGTACTTTTTGTCTAAAAATAGAAGTAAAATAAAGAATTCCAGATAAAGTTACTATAATAGGAATGTATCTTGATTGATATCGATAAGTACAATTGAATGACTAAAACAAGTAGAATGTTAATATAACAGTACAGTGGATCTAATGCGCGCGTTGCGTGGTGCAGGAGCAGGAGCGCGCGTGCGGCCAGCAGCGCAGCGCGCGCGAGGCCGAGCAGGAGCGCCAGTGGAAGCACCTGCAGCAGCAGCGCCAGCAGCAGACGCAGCAGCAGCAGCAGATCATACACGACCAGAGGATGCAAGGTGCCTTGCCCACTCTACCTGTGCTGTTGCGTCCAAAACTATCCCTAACGTCAAAACGTATTGATGACTTTTAGGTTTTCTATGTATCATCTATATTTGGAAAGACGCATAGATAGATATTGGTAGTCGGTTTTAAAAAACTGTATCCATTAAATGCTAAAGTATCGTATTTGATAATTTACATACTTATATTATGGTAATAATAAAATTTGTTTCATGATATTAAATGTGATAAATAATTATGGTTTATGTGAAAATTGGTTTCATGTATATAATATTTTATTAAAACCTTATATCAAAAACTCATACGATCATGATTTACAATACTGTAATGTTACATTAGTAATGTTGTAGTAAGTCAATAACCATGAGTGAGTAGTAAAGTAACTCTAGGTGTGCCCTCGGCAGCGGCGATGCAGCGCCTGCGCGGCGCGGAGGGGGGCTCGTCCCCCGCCGCCGCGCCTCCCCCCGCGCCCTCGCCCGCCGCGCCGCCGCCCGCCGGCCCCGGGCCCGCAGCGCCGCCGCCCGCCGAGGCGCCCCGCAGCGCCTTCCCCGCGCAGCGCTTCCCCTGCACTACGGCACCAGTGATGACATCAACCGGCAGCTGCGAGACCTGCTCCAGCGACACCCAGAGAAGATGTGGCCACCGCGTGAGTTTCATTCTGTGTGACATGTTGTGTCTACTCGTAAGGTTTAGTATTCGGTAAACGACATTGCGTTTTATTAAAACGTTCAACTTAATTTCTGGGTTTTAAAAACCTATCTGCGGGGTCTGTGGTAACCAACGATTGTGTACAGAGAGTAATAATGAGGACGGGCCGGGCGCAGGCACAGGGCCCGGCGGCGCGGCGGCCGCGGGCGGTGCGGGCGAGGCGGAGGGGGCGGAGGGCCAGCCGTTCCGCCACCCGCTGCCGGTAGCGCTGCGCCCGCGCGCACCACAGCCGCCCCGTGGGCCCGAACACTGTGAGCGCTTTCATTTTTTTCCATCCATGTTAAAGAAATATTCATTGTATGTAAAATTTAAATTGTATACTGTTGTTCATTAGTAATCTTTCAAACAAATGAACTGCAGCAGTTTAATGTGCTTTTTGTGATACCTAAGACCATCGACAATACGAGTATATTGTATTAGTGGAATAAATAGACCAAAAATATCCTCTGCAAAACATAGGGTATAAACACGAAATAAAGATCTAATAATATTTGATTACTTTTAAAATGTTTACATTGTCTACAGTTATAATGCAACACAGAATAGTGGCCGCCGACAATAATCAAATGCAACATCAGAATATGAACAACCCGGCTGCTCAACGTGTTATGGAGCAGAAACAATCTGTTATATCACAATCGAATGGTAGATCGATAAGTAATTGATTGCTTTGATATTTTAACGTATATAAGTTTTATTTTTGTTCAACATTTTTTAAAATATCACTTTCTGATAATTTTAACATACTTATAATACTTACAAGTTATAATTAATCTTTACAGCATATTTCTCCAAAACATACGTAATAGGTCCAAAATGTGTCCTAATAAATGTTAATATACCTCCACTATCGTTCTACAAGTTGCCTGAAGACATAATCAACTTGTTTTTCATGTGGAGTAAAGAATGTGCTAACTTGCAAGTAAATGGGTATTCGTCGTATTCGACGTTTATTTGAATGCGAGTTAGCTACATTTATCTTTTAGATTTTAATTATAACATTATAGACGTTTACGGGTGTTGATAAATGTCATATTTCCTTGCAGCTCCCAACAATGAACCTAAGCAAGAGCCTAACCAAGAACATGGCAATGATGAAATGGACATGGGAGATATGGACAAGTTGGAGCAAGATCCTGGCAATATTGGAGAGGTGATTTATAAATTACAGCTTTTAAATTTATTGTATTAATGTTTAACCAACAAATTACTTTCCTAGACTCTGATAATAATATTGCTTGAGTAGATTAAATACTGGAAATAAATACTGTTGGATCAGGTGGGCGACATCCTCGGCGGTCTGGGCGGCGAGGATGACGAGGAGTTGCTGGAGTCGTTGACAGCTGAAATAGGCGAGCAGTTCAACATCCTGGAGTACGCGGACCCGGAGCTGGCCGCCCTCAACGACGCTGGGCATCTCCTCGACGGACTCGAGCTGGATGACATGCCGGACAAACATCACAATGTCAAGCGTGATCACTCGTACGTACTGTGTTCGCTACTTTAACTAATCCTCAAATGGTTCCCGCGAAATTTGATTATCGTTCATCATTATTATGATTTATAATTTTTCTAAGTGTTTCATTACATTATTTTTTTTTAACTGTTGCTCTACTTATTCACATCTCGTCGATATGTTATCGGTTTTAATAGACTTAATAACTTTAACAAAATTTATATTTTCCATTGAAGATTGTAAAATGTAGTCTGTTGTAACATTTTTCTATCTACAAAATGACTAATTGACCGGGAATGGACTTCAGTGTATGTAGCGATGGTTACATTTTATTATGAAGATAGCTAAGTGTTCAAAAGCACGATAATAGTCAATTCTGGTTGTATCACTTTTTTAATGTATTCTTTGAAAAGTATATGGTTAACAATTAGATAATTTTTCAGGGATGGTCAAAAACCAGACAAGAACATTGATATGACTAAGACAGAGGTGAAATCCGAAGTTGAGGACACGAAGCCCGACACGCAAGAGATCAAGGTGGAACCGCCGCCGACGCCCGGCATGGGGCAGATGTTCAACGACGGCGTGCAGAGAGTCATCACGCAGAACCAACAGATGGCGTTGCAGGTATTGCGTGGAATAAGTCAATTATCGATATTATATCCATCGACTGAAAAAGTTTGACCGTTAATAAAATTCATTTACAAATACTTTATTACTGATATATTTGTTTGTATAATTAGTCGGCAATGCAAGCTATCAAGTCTGAAGTGAAGCTCGAGAATGAGGAGAAACCGCAGAGACCTCCGTTCCAACCGATGTTCGCGAACGCACAGCAAAGATTGATTCATCCGCAGGTGCTTAACTGAGCTATTGTATTTAAAATGGCGTAACATTTAAATTATGTCTTAATACCAGTGTCGCTTAGAGTATTCATATAATTATTGTCTGTATAACATCGCTTTAGTACTGTAACTGTTATTGTGTTATATATGTATATATAATAAATAAATATCCTAAAAATCATATACACAGAAAACGCAGTTTTGTTCAACATTTTTGTTTAGGGTCAGTTACGCATCGTTAAAAATTATGTTTATTTTATGTAGCAACAAACGATAGTACAGCGCCCACCTCAGTTCGGTCAACAAGGACAACCTGTGATGAGCCAGCAAGTAGTGCCACGCCCGCAAGTACAATACTCGGGAGGACAACAAATGCATTTTACGCAGGTATATTGGTAGTCATTTAATTTTAGGGTCCATTTTGCTTGAAAATGAATTTAAAAAGAGCTGAATTTTTATCGACGATAGAGAGTGACGAAAGTTGAAAATTTAAAGTCACGTGCCTGTGATCTAGACATGCGCCTGTGACGACTATTAGGCACTAAAGAAGTATTTAATATGTTTTGAGAAGTTGTCATCTGCCTTTACTAAAACCGGTTGTTATATTAGGGTGGCGTGAACACGCAGAGCATTGTGAACGCGATGACGGCGCAAGTGAACGCGGCTTTAGCCGCGGGGAGGTGCATCGCGCCGGGCACGCGCCTCGTCGGCGCGGACGGCGCCGTGGGCGTCGTGCGCGAGGACCGCACCGTCGCGCTCAAGCACCTGCCCTACACCGGTCTGTACACACACGCCAAACCTTCTCAATAGAGGTTGCATACATACTGTATGATTATATTTGTTCCGGCGCATGTGAATGCTAGGTGTACTTAGGATATTGTTGTTACAGCGACGGTAGGTGTGCCGGGCGCGGGCGGCGCGGGGTCGCGCGCGCCGCCGCCGCCGCCGTACCCGGGCACGCTGCGCGCGCCGCAGCCGCCGCCGCCGCCCTACCCTCAGGTAGCACATCACCTCCATACTATACTACTACCACCTTCGAGGCAACTTTCACTGCATACATTACACGTCAAAGACAAATACTCTCTATTAACATTTGCTAATGTCGAATAATTCAAATAAAAAAAAACATTTTAATCGAAATGAGTGTAATGAAAGGAGTAAATTGACTAGGTTTATGTACTATCGCTAAAACAATATATTCCCAGTTTAGAATTATTATTATCCGAATACATTTTATCAGTTTTCATTTAAACGTTAGAAACGTTTATGATAATATTGAAAACGATACATAATCTTAATTCATCATCTAAAAGTTGCCTTGAAGATTTGCATCAAAACAATTTGCCTTTTTAGTCAAAACAAATAAACGCTAAACTTACAAAATTGAATGATATTTACAAAGTAATCATACTAATTATCAAATAATACATTAGTAACGTTGTCTTTGAAGATTTTAATACATTGTCGTGCATGCAATTGTATTTTTTTTATTTCTATGTTTTATTTTGAATTCATTTCGACATTGCGACATGTTGAAATGATTTCAACAGCTTTAAGTGTATGCTGTAAGCTTGGGTTCACATTTTTATTCCATTTAAGCTACTAAATGTAATGTCACGCGAGTCGTGTTTAAATGTGAACCAGTAATTATGATGTTCATAAGCTTTAATTTGATCGCATCGCAGACAATGTGAAAGTTGGACAAACGTAAACATATCCAGAGCAATATTAATGTCTACGCATTGGTGGCGGTACAACTCTGCTCCTCATGTCTTGGAATTGTCGATATCGATAAATCATTTTGTAAAATATCGATATTGTCGCTATGTTGTTGGCTAAAAATTGGGTCATAATTGAAAATCAATATGGTATCAAAATTGGTTCTCATTCCATACAATTTCAAAGGACTAATATTGCATGGGTATTTTTGAATAGTCGCCTCCAGTTCATACCATTTATATTCGATGTTTAGAAACCGTTAGAAATTTGTGGGTATAATTAAAATCGATTTAAAAACATGAGTACAATCGGTATGTAACTGGTGAGCGAGACGAGCGGTAGGTGGTACGTGGACGGCGGAGTACAGGCGTGTTGTTTGCATGTCGGTGATTGATGGTTGTTGGCGCGGGCAGGCGCCCTATGAGGCGGACGCGTGGGCGGACTGGCTGCATCGCCGCCCGCTGCTGCTGCAGGTCAGACGCACCCTCCCACCGCCCTCATCCCCGCACCCCGACTCTCTACACCACTTAGACTTCACCCCTGTCTATCGATTGTCGACAACTCAATATCTGTTCTTAATTACCGTAATTTCATTTATATGTGATAACAATTATTATTGTTCACAAATTAGAATAACTATTTGTTTTCATATACCGGACTGTTTAACGAATACTTAAACAATTTCGAGTTTTTGTTTCGGATATTATATAGTTTCTCGAGTCACTTAGTTGTCACAGACGTATTCCTATCCTGTACTTAATCTTCCCATACTTCCTTCTCTAGAGAAGGTCCCGCACAAACCGTTTTAGAGGGCCTTGTCACCGCTAACCACCTTTGTGTGTCTGTTTAACGCTTATTACTTTGCTTGTTCGCCGCACGCATGAGCACTGACTAACCTTTGTACCTTTTCAGCATCCTTCCTAACACATAAACACTAACGTGCTATCAAAATAATTAATAATAAAAGTAATTGGCACTAAATTCGACTAGGTTCTAATTTCTAAACGTGATCACGTAAGTGTCGCAATATGAACGGAACAATCTTGTCAAAACAAATGATATATCGAGCAATTAAGGTTAATTAATTAAGGTGCAGAACAAAATAGCTTTTCTAAAAGGTGGCAGGAATATTTATAATTAATACGACATTGTTATGGCTACATTTTAAAATAAAATGATATATTTTCTTCTTATCAGAGGATACTCTTTGCAAAACAACTTTGTATATCTCTATGTGTGCAGAATAGATTTTCGTTGTTCTGTTTGAATTTGTCCAACTATTTATGTATGTTTACATATTTTTGAAATAATTTATAATTTATAATAAATATAAAAGGTGAATTAATTCAATAATCATATTGTACGCAAATCCGGTAGCCTCCAATACTGAGAATACAAAATATATTTGCTACGATGCAGCATTAAGCGAATCTCTGAGGTTGCTGAGATGGTGTTTTATGCCATTTTAACCCCTATGTTTATCGATGTCTAGAATCGAAATGCTACGTGAACAAATACAGCTAAATGTACGAGGATTTGCTTTGTCAAGATTGTTCTTGAATATAAGTCTCGTTCATTTGTTAGGAATAATAAGTATCGCCCGATCCTGTCTCATCTTGCTTAATTTTATTTTATATTCGTCATGGTGGTGGAATATCACTGTTCACATCTGGTTATGGGTTAGAGAAATAAATGAAATATAATAATTAATTTCCCATGAATTCAAATGTTATTTTAAAATTTTACCTGAATACTTCCACAAATTATGTAAATTTTCATGGGGAGTCATTTAAACATCAATCAATTTTCGACGTAACATCGACTTGATATGAGTAGTCGTAGCGTACTAGTTAGGCGCTAAAAACGATCCGAATCATTTTTTACGGTACAAAAGATCGTGTTTACTTCTTAGAATTGGCGGTTGTGTCTGATGATAGATTCGCATAACACATTATGATACCGAAATAAGCCCGTTATACCGTGGGTACACTTGCATTTCCATTCTACCCAGTCCTTGGGCATACAAACGTCAGTTTCTCGTATGGTATGTTTTAAATAGGAATTATTTACATTTTATTTTGCGTCAATAATGGATTGATTAATGTATTTAGATAATGTGGCACTCTGTCGTAGTTACACTATTTTATTTATTTTAAAACATAATAGATTGCACTTTATTAGATTAACTATCTATAACGCTGTTGCTATATTACTGTTAAAGTTATGGAACGGTGTTTTCTTGTTTTAGAACTTACATATCATTTGAATATGTGTGAAGTCGATTGATAGATCATGTACAATTTATTATTGTCTGTTTGAAAACTTGTTTATTAATTTGTAATATTTTTATCTTTTACACATCAGTCGGCTTACGTCCAAGATGAGACAGGTGATGCGGATGTGGTTCAGGTTGTACGTTAAAAGTATTATTTCCAAATTGCCTGTTAAATGTCAAAAGCTTCGTTAGATCAATTTATAATGTAGAGAAAAAATCATAGGCACTTAAACAGAGTAGTAGAATGTTTCTATGTAAATGAACGTACGAACGCAACTGGCGACTAAGTCAACGGTGGCGGCGACGTCCTCGCGGTGCGAGCGGCGTCTTTAGCAAACATTTAACCGTCAGAACATAAACCAGGAGCAACCGTTGCTTCTCGAGGAGCTCCTGGAGCAGGAGAAGCGCGAGCAGGAGCGCGAGGTGGAGTGGGGCCCGGGCGGCGGCGCGGGCGGCGCGGGCGGCCCCGGCGCGGCGCCGCCCCCGCGCCCGGCTCCCGCGCCTGCGCCCGCGCCGCCCGCCGTGCTGCTGTACGCGGGCGTGGCGCCGCCGCAGCCGCCCGCGCCGCCCGAGCGGCCCGCCGGCGAGCAGGACCTGCACGCGCGCCGCGTCTACGAGCAGTGGCTCAAGCAGTACAACGCGTTCGCCACCGATCAGCAGCGCTACTACGAGGTCGAAGTCCAGAAGCTACGCAAAATACGCAAGGTGAGCCGCAGTAGTGCGCTTTCGTGTTCGTGAGCTTTGTAGAGCGTAGTGCCGGCGTTACAGCCCAAAATACGTCGCTTACAGTTTCAGGTCCAGGTGTAAACAAACCTTCTTGTGTGACTAACTCGGGTGTCCTCCCCCGGATCGTCGGATTCCTTACCCCCGTTTCTTTCTACACATGTGATTCTCGTTTTTCAGTCGCTGAATAGCAAACAACGTCAACTACGAAAATCGGGCAACGAATTGATGCCTAATGACGCAGCGGAACTACAGCGAGTATCCGCCGAGCAACAAGCATTACAAAAGCACCTTGAAGCGGCCAGAAAACAAGCCAGGCAACACAGCATGCTTATTCAGGTTGGATATAACAGTCTGCCGGATTTATTTATTATGATTATGCTACATGATAATACTTTGGGTTCTTATTAATTTTGTTTCTACATTGTTATTAAACTGTAATATTATTTGTAGGAATATGAAACTAAGCATCGTCAGCAGAATCCTCAGTTAGCCCAACAGACAAACATCAATCAACAACAAATTACGACGAACCAAACGGTGTTTACTCCGAACCAAAACATTGGCCAAACACAGCAGTTGCAACAACAAACAACTATCAATCGTCCGATGCAGCTGGGCCTACAGGGCGCCATACAGCAGCAGCAGACGCTCATAAGGACTCAGCAGACCGTCCTCAGCACAGATCAATTATCGCAGCAAAGAATAGGGCTGGTCACATCGCCACTCAATACACAAGGACGGTTATTGCAAGGCGGTCGTACTCTTGTGATAGAGCAAGCGGGAGCACCTCAACAGCAGCTAGTGAGGCAACTTTCTGGACAGGAGAGATCTCAGTCAGTTGGTGGAATGGTACAATTCGGACAACAGCAACTTGTAAGGAACCCAATGCCGAGTGGCAGTCAGACGCCCCGGCCAACGGGAACGCGGCCTGCTATGTCTCCACTGCACGTACAATCTCCACATTCCCAGTCGCCTCTACATTCTTTAGCACCACAATCACCGTTACATCATTTAACGTCTCCCATGCAGTCTCCGCTGCACTCGCAGCAGTCTCCGTTGCATCATACATCACAATCGCCTTTGCATCCGTCGACGCAGTCGCCACTCCATACCCAACAGTCTCCACTACACTCACAACAGTCGCCGATGCACGTGCAGCAGACAAATCTACCCCAGCAATCGCCGATGCATCCGCAGCAATCGCCAATGCATCCCCAACAATCACCGATGCATCCACAGCAGTCGCCGATGCACCCGCATCAATCGCCGATGCACCAACAGTCGCCGCTACATCCGCAGCAACAGATGTCTTCTCAACACTCGCCGATGCATCAGCAGAGTCCGATGCATTCGCAACAATCGCCCATGCATGTGCAACAATCGCCGATGCAGTCGTCGATGTCGCCACAAAATTACTTGCAACAGTTGCAAGCGCAGAGAACTAGTCCACAGTTGCCGACGCCCAGTCGAAGCCCACAGGCATGTCTCACTTGTATGATAACATTATGTAATTTTATAGATAATGCTAATGTGATTAATAACGAACCGTTTTATTTTTTCAGATTTACCAACAATCGCAAATTCAAAGCCCAGTTTCGTCGCATTCACCGCAGTTACAAAATGTATGTATTGTTC
This sequence comes from Manduca sexta, assembly GCF_014839805.1. Lineage (NCBI taxonomy): Eukaryota > Metazoa > Arthropoda > Insecta > Lepidoptera > Sphingidae > Manduca > Manduca sexta. Next base: position 14,552,020 of record NC_051134.1, on the reverse strand, counting down.
AAGAGCGTTTATATGTTTTTACAACCCCTATAATACTATGGGTATGCACGCAGACAGACACGAAGACATACGCATAATGAAGTACCTAAATCCTCTTAAATTTTTTATGTTATCTATGATTTTTTTTTTCTTATTATTTTGTAGTCTGATTTCGCTGGAGGGAGATTCCCTCGACCAGCGCCGGGATGTTCTCCGCTCCCTACGCGGTTTGCTCGTCCCCCACATCACCAACAAGGTAAATTAGCTACAAATACATTCAATAATGTTGTTTACCTATATGATTTAATTTAATTTTTTTTTTGTTACATTAAGGTATGAGAGTGGGCGTACCTTTCGGAAATAGACAACAGACATCACCTCTGGGTAGTCCACAACCATTGCCCTCCCCAGGGAATCCAAATAGTGAAATGGCGGTAAGTTAACATATTTTATTGAAATATTAGGATGAGCATAAAATATAGTTGTGACAATCATATCTATTCTCGCAGCGTCAACAAATGCTTCAAAGACAACAATACAGTCCGATGGGCGGAGCACCGGCGTCGCCATCCATCTCGAGGTCCCCTCACGTGGCCCGCACGCCTACGCCTTCTGCGTCTCCCGCAGCGTCCCCATCACCAGCTCTTGACCACGGAGGAGGTCTACATTCGCATCACGCTGCTCCCATACCTCCCGGTTATCGTTACTTTAAGCCAGGTCTCTACGGCGGTGGACCGCCTGGCGGGTTTAGCTATTACAAGCCGGGTCTGCGCGGCGGTGCGCCCGTGTGGCCCAACCGTGACGACGATAGTAGACGGACTACGCATATTAGTAAGGTAAGACGATTTTAAAATTATGTTTCCAAGTTTTTCTCAATCTTGTATTATTTATAATCTCTTTAGTTGTTATATTTAAATCATTAATCAAAATGTTTACTCATATTGTCATTGGGTATCCATCTTGAAACGTCGCACTCTTGCCGCGACCCCGTTTCACGGGCAAGACACCAGCCCCAACAGCTGATGAGGATTCGATGCCTGAAACGTCGGATGCAAGAAATTATGTTCTATTTGCATCGGATAATGTAGAATATGCATCCGCGAGTCATGATGATAATGATGAGGAAGAGCTTGAGCACCTCGATGATGATGATATAGTACTAGTTGAACCGGGAGCAGTGTCCCCCGAAGAACGTATAGCAACTGAAGAAGATTTTGAAGAGCTCATTGACAGCGGTAAACCAGAAGACGAGTTGGACGATGAAGCCACACCCGACCGTTCCTCGACGCGAACGGAAACTACTACAAAAACAGTGGCCGTAATCAGCCTATCTACCGGCAAGCAACAACAATACAAAATTGTGAATCCATCTTCAAGCGCTGCGCTATCGCGTTTAGCTGTTTTGTCGCCGCATTCAAACACAAAAATTTTAAATGAAGTTTCTCAAGCGACAGTAGCTTCGGTCTCGATCGCTAATCAAACAATATCGGTTCCCGTTTTGAAAAACCTTTCTGTGCCAATCGGTGGCGCTGGTGCAAAAACTCAAATAAAGAAAATGCCAATAAATATCAACCCACCATTGACAATAAACGTATCCACTCCTGCCTTTTCAAAACCCATTAGTTCTGTGATAAGTGTGATATCTAATGTCCCTAAGGTTGCTAATGTAAACCCGGTGATAACGCTGGCTACGTCTAGTGCTGCCGCAGGACCTTCAAGGGTACCGGTGTCTATTTTGACCCAGCATCAAGTCAAACAGAAAATAGTAAAGACAATTGAGAAACCAATGGCATTGTCGCTTTCTAATGCAAAACTATCGAGTCTGTCAGTGACGCATGATGCCACGCTACCTGCAAAGATATTCCAAGATGATGCAGCATCACCCGATAGCACTAATGCTGTGGATAGCAGTTCAGAAAGAGAATCTTTGTCGAATTCAATGAGTTCTGCATCACAACAATTAGTAATGAACTCGCAAATGGGCTCTCAGTCGCTACAAATGGATCAAAGAGGGAGCAGTTTATTTAAAGAACCGAGTAAAGATATCGACATTGAATCGGAAATAAGTCAACAAACCGAGTTACCGCATACATTGTGTTTAACGGACCGTACACCGTTACTCTTAGGAAAGGCTGACATAAAGAGTCCGGATCCAATACCTGAGAAAATTCCTGATAATATAATGGAAGGGGATGATGAGGATAAACCAGAGGATAGTATTCAAAATGACTTATTGTTGTCATACAATAAAAGTTTGACCGATCCACCCCCTCCAAACCCTCCTCCAGATAAGTCGGAAGAAAACGTCGTAAAAACCATAAAGGCAATTGCTAATCAAACCAAAGAAATGGTTATAGATTCCAATATGCAAATAACTTCTGACATGGCACAGGAGTCTGTTCAAATATCTATCCCATCGCCGACACCTTCTCAAGAACGGTATCTAAATGATATCACCATGCAAGAGCATCCTGAAACGGTAGAAGGTAACCAAAAACATGTTGAATCTTTCGAGGATATGTTGTGTATACTGGAGAATATAACAGATGACAATAAGGGTTTTGACATGAAACAGCCCAATCCAAAACCGGCATCTGCAAACGTTCAAAATCCTCCTTTAAGTGCTCCTCCAAAACCCGAGCCTAAGGAACCTCAAGAGCAAGGCAGTTTTTCGAAGCGCGAAATGGACAGATTGGTTCCACAATCAGCGACTGTACCACAATTATCGCCGTTATCTCAACCTGCGGAGCTGACTTCGAATATGGCGAATGTTTCACAACAACTTCGCACATTTATGTCTTCTTTAAATACTAATGCATCGAAAGTAGAATCACAAAGTGCTACGAGAAAGAATAGCGATGCGACTACACCAACTCAAGTTAATTTTGAAAATCTCTTGCCATCATCCAAAGTTGAAGTAGCACCACCGAGACCTTCACCCATTCAGAGAATTGAAAAGCCTATGACGACAATGCCGAGCCCTGATCACATGCCTATGAGTGCTGCACAAATGGTCGGTTCGCGCGTCAATACTCTATCATCTATGGGACAGATGAGAAAATCGCCCACGGTATCTCCAATAAATTCACCCGTTAGCATGCAAAACACGTTAATGAAGTCACCCGCTCAATCACCGTTGATTTCCAATAATCAACCTTTTACGTCGATGGACGATTCAATTTCTACGTCGGTTGCGTCACAAATTATTCAAATGCCAGCCTTGTCAAAAATACATGGCAATTCTTCTGTTCCACCTCCAATTATTCATACCAGCAATACTATAACTACTAGTATAAGCGGTTTCCCGAAAAATCAACCGTTACCAACTAGTATATTAGGTCACACTTTACTTCAACCTACAAGGCAAATAAATACAAGCAACCTACCGTTCAATCAACAGAGCATCAGTACAAGTCAGCCACCGGCCCTAGTCATGACATCTAGGACACCTTTGATGGGAAATAAAGAACCAGCACCAAACGTTACGGTGCGAACTCACAGTATAGTAAGTCCTGGAATTAGTCAAATGCAAGCTAAGTCAACCCCTGGCCCCATTAATTTTATCACCTCTTCGAAGTTACTACATACGCAGTTAACTTCGCCTTTAAAGAGGTCCAAGTCAACAGATGAGCCCAAAAGTGAAGTTATTGTGGGTCACATACAGCCTACTAAAAGACATAGCGTCGAAGCTGTTGTGGTAAAGTCTGAACCAATGGAAACTGAAGAATCCAATGCGGCTGCGGCTGCGGCTGCGGCTGCCGCGGATTCTGCCAACAAAAATGCGCAACAAAATAATAATGCAAATCAAAGAAATGATGAATCGCAGAACGTGTTATTAAAGCAACTTTTGCAGACAACAACTACTGCTACTACTGTCGTTCCACAACGGACGGTCACCATTCAACGAACCGCGCCGGCGCTCGGTACAATTCCGTCATTGGAAGCCCAACTGGCCCGGCCGTCTATACCACCTCCGACTATAGGTTTAACCCAAGAAGTTGAAATACCTAAAAATTCCCCCCGCCATATAACGACCGTAAACTCCCCTTTTGCCACTCGGACCGTACAGTCGTCAATTCCTATGTCCACTGTATCACCATTATTACAACAAACGCCAACACAATCCTTAATGGATGTGAGAAAGCCTCCAATGAAAATGTTAACTAAAGAGGAAACCACGCCCATTCCAGAAAGTTCGCCTACTATGAAGGCCGTACAAAATATATACCAAACTGCCAGTATAGAAAACCAGCAGATTCAACAAGCTATTAAGAAAGAAATTGCGCCTCCACAGCAGAGTCCTGTCCATCGTCCTTTTACACCGATGGATGTCAAGAAAGAGTTATTAGACGAGAGCTCACAGCAATCAGCAACTTCCGGTGTTTCAACGGCATCAGATCAAGGTAAACTTGATCAACCATTAAAAGAAGAGTTTCCAGAGAGTGGAAGTATGGATCCGTCTTCTGAAGCTAACGCTCCTGAAACGCCATCAGAAGCGAAAAAACGCAAACGGCGAGAATACCAACAAAAGAAAAGAAAACAAATGCAGTTGAATATGAAGGCTGCTGCCGAAAACAGTTTGAATGCTTCGAGTGCTAAGAAAAGACCACGTAAAGGATCGAGGTACGAAGAAGACTACGACACGTTTATTGATAATTTGATGGCACAATTACGTTTGTTGCCTGCCATGCAGATCCAAGAGCCCGCGTTAACTACCAATTTTGCAGTTTGTCCGCTTTTTGGCTCTGGAGATTTAACGAAACTTAAAAATAAGGATTATGATATTCTAAAAGGCGACTTGGTGGGAGATTTTGGTAATGCAAGAATACCGAATGTTGCGGATTATTATAACACAAAACCGTTTGGAGAAGAGGAACCGCTACCGGAGAAACCACCTACATCAACACAAAGAGGGTTTTACGATCAAGAATTCCAGCCGATCATGTTTGATGACGATCCAGAAGATAAGAAACTTGATTTCATTTGTAAAGAGAGAGACACTGATACACCTGACAGTATTGTCAGTTGTTCCAGCCCTGAATGCTTAGAAATTGACCCACCTAATAGATTCCCGGGACTTAAACTTATTGATGATGATGAAGAGGACGAGGATAGTGACTCAGCATCTGGTAGAGTGTCACCTATTATACCCATCATCGCACCAGTTCCTATAAGAGTGAAACCAGTATCACTATACCAAGTCAAAGAAGAAGAAGATAACCAAAAGGCAATCAAATGTCTCGATACGGATTCACCTCATAAAACTAAGATGGTGGATTCGCCGGGTAGCACGGAAAGTAACGAGAATGTCACTGTTACTCTGACATTAACTTCTGGTGCAGCCGAGGATATTCTGGGCGTGCTTAAAGAACTTGCTGGAATTTTACACATCCCACCTCCGACATCTTATCAGATAATTGAGAGGACAGCCACGCCACCTTCTCACAAGCTTGGGCTATACCGGTCTAAAGGCAAAGACGGTAAGGAGGGTACGCCGATCGATATCCAAAGCATTCTGAACGGTGCGGCAAAGTTCTGTCGTCACTGTGATGTCGTGATATTAGATTCTGTTGTGAGAGCAAAAGCATCCGAGTTCCCGTTGTTGTCGGCCAACAAAGGCAACGCTGGTGAAATACTATGCGATAGCGATTCGGAACTATACTTTTGTAGCACTCAGTGCTACGAAAGGTTTGCATGGCGGCCAACGAACATCATACTGGACGGAAAAACAAAAACTACTGTCAAAGAAGACAAATCTGATGTTGAGACTAGTTTGTCGAAGGACCGCGATGACTTCGACACTGCTTCAACAGAAAGCATGGAAACAGACGACTTGGACATCAAGCCAGACATAAAAGACGAGAAAATGGACTTGTCGTTTATGGATTCGCTCGATAACGATGAACTGATGAAGGAAGTGGGTGACGATGTAAGCGCCTTAGACGAAGACTTGAAGAGTGTTGAACAAGATGAAAAGAGCAATCAAAGCACCGAAAAGGAAAAATTCCGTGGTATCAGGTATAAAGCTTGGTCGCCTGGTTGTATCGGTCCACCGGTGAAGTACAAGCGTCCCACAGACAGGGAGCTGACGGAGTTGGTATTCCGAACAGGAGTCTCAATCATGCCCGTCACCAACGAAGATACGAGAAAATGTGAACTTTGCGGTATGCAAGGAGATGGAGTTGCAGACGGTGTTTCTAGATTATTGAACTGTGACGTGGACCGCTGGGTGCACCTGAACTGCGCGCTGTGGTCGGAGGGCGTGTACGAGACTGTGAGCGGCGCCTTGATGAACGTGGAGACGGCGCTGGCGACCGGCTCCAACGCCACGTGCGCCGTGTGCCGCCGCCTCGGCGCCACCGTGCGCTGCTTCAAGGTGCGCTGCGGCAGCGTCTATCATCTCGGCTGTGCCGTCAAGGACAACTGCGTCTTTTATAAGAACAAGTCGGCGTTCTGCGCGTCTCACGCTCCTAAGGTAAAGTCATCAATTGTTTCTAAAAATTTGCACTATTTTAAACTACAAAAATAAAATATCTGATTTGTAATGTTAATAATGCTGAACTTTGTTCAGAACGAGAAAGACAACGAGCTGACAACACTGAGCGTGCAGCGTCGCGTGTTTGTGTCGCGCGATGAGCAGAGACAGGTGGCGTCGGTGATGCTACACTCGGACACCAACCACCTGATACGCGTGGGCGGGCTCATATTCCTGAGTCCAGGACACCTGCTGCAGCACCAGCTAGCCGCTTTCCATACGCCCAATTACATATACCCCATTGGATACAAAATCGTAAGTTTAGAATTTATTTTTACTTTACTTTTTATTATAGGTATTGTCATTAAGCTCTAACTATACAGCGTCCCCTAGGATGTGACATAACAAACACGACATGTCAGGTGTATGTCGTTTGATTGCTCGAGAGACCAACGCGTAGGTCACACATTTTGACTCGATGAATCGATATAAAACGACATTATCTCTCGTGTTGTGTGTTTTTTTTTAAAAGGGACTTGACTGTGTTCTGAATTATTACAAAGAGATATCTAATATAGAATTGGATATGTAATAAATGTCAATATTTTTTAATGAAATCGATAGTAAGGTGGGAATACATATTTTCACCGTGTACAGGTGCGTTTCTACTGGTCGGCGGCGCGAGCGAATGCCCGCAGCCGCTACTTGTGCTGGATCTCGGAGGAGGAGGGCCGGCCGCGCTTCCACGTGCGCGCGCAGGACGAGCCGCGCTCGAGACCAGCGCGCCCACGCCGCGCGCCGCCTGGGCACATGTACGTACATCCTAATGAACAAACTAATGCGTATTACTTATTTCTCTGATATTGGCTAGTCATTAAACAAAAAAAACGCATATTAAGACTATATATATAGGTTTTGAGGGCTGTAAAATAAATATAATTATTATATTAAAATAGTAAAACTCAAATATGTTTTCATAGATATTAGACGCAGTTGCAGCTTTACGTGAAGGTCGCGGTGAAGACGGAGTACTGAAATTATGGCCCAACTACGTTACCGGCGAAGACCTGTTCGGATTGACGGAGCCTGCGGTAGTTCGCGTGCTCGAAAGCCTGCCAGGTAAGATATGTTTGAAACAAGTGAATAAGGTTAGTGTTACGGTAGGTGTGACACGTCACGATGTGTGCAGGTATTGAGACGCTGACGGACTACCGGTTCAAGTTCGGTCGGTCGGCGCTGCTGGAGGGCGGGCTGGCGGTGAACCCGTCGGGCTGCGCGCGAGGCGAGGCACGTCTGCGCGGCGCATGGCGGCGGGCGACGCGCTCGCTCGTGACGTCACCCGCTGCGCCTGCGCCGCAGCCCAGCGCGCCCGGCGACCCGCCCTGTCCCTACATCAAACAGTTCGTGCACACCAAGAGCAGCCAGTACAAGAAGATGAAAAGCGAGTGGCGCAATAACGTCTACCTCGCCAGGTACACATACACAACAATACAAATATCAAACAAAACTAACATCAACAAATATTTTGTACTAATGCCAGAAACACCAAATTATCTTAAAAAAATACTAGAGCTAAGTAAAAGAATGGCAACCTTGATCCTTCAATATATAGAAATAAATATTATGTACACAAACATTTACCCTATCATCACTGAGTATCTTTATGACAATAATTGAATCGAATCTTGTTTGTAATCCATAATTTTATTGAAATTTCAAGAATGCTTTGAAAAAATCCATATTATGTTTTTTTTTCAGATCTAAAATACAAGGATTAGGGTTGTATGCCGCGCGAGACCTAGAGAAACACACCATGGTGATAGAGTATATTGGAGAAATTATTCGATCCGAGCTTTCAGAGATCCGCGAAAAGAAATACGAAGCGAAGGTAAGTCTTTCTATTTGAAAAAAAAAAGATAATTTAAACGTTAATATTACTCAAGACACGTTCCTCAAACCCCACGTTAGATGCTTCCGAACTAAAATCTAAATTTTGGCCAAGAAATATCTCGCCCAGAGCCCAGATTCTTCTGAGTTCTTTCTTGCCTAAAACTTAAATATTGAAACATCGTGTGTGGTAGAACCGCGGCATCTACATGTTCCGCCTGGACGAGAGGCGCGTGGTGGACGCGACGCTGTGCGGCGGACTCGCGCGCTACATCAACCACTCGTGCCAGCCCAACTGCGTGGCCGAGACCGTGGAGGTGGACCGCCACCTGCGCATCATCATTTTCGCCAAGCGACGCATCGCGCGCGGCGAGGAGGTACTACTTGTACTGCCTAATATGCCATATACAGGTCGATTACCGAAAGCTGGCGTCTGCAGCACATTCAGAAGCTGCGCATGAGTTGTTTTGTGACGCATCGCTCACGCTAATTATAGCGTGGTGGTTTGTTCCCATTTGACATCTATGTATGTTTCCCTTCAATTTTAATAATATTGCTTCTAATCCTTTATTAGTCGTGTTAGAATAGATAATAATTCGACTACAGCGGTAACACGTAGTCAGAAAATATCGGAATGTTACCAATAATATTATTATCGGAACAGACATATGAATGTTTGTATGGAGATAATTTATAATTGTAAAATTTTGAAATTATGACTGGCAGAGATGCTGTATGAGTGACGCCTAGAAGCGGAAATGGTACTCCACAAGTTATAGATGTTGCGTTTACATATTAAAAGTAGAATCAGGTTCCCTCTAAACTGGGTGTTTATGTCGACTTTTATTTACAGCTCGCGTACGATTACAAGTTTGACATAGAAGACGACGCGCACAAGATCATGTGTATGTGCGGCGCACCTAACTGCAGGAAGTGGATGAACTAACTAGCTAATACCAATTACCTGGAACATAATCACGAATTTTACGACTTCTATAATGCTAGGAAACATAGCGATATAAACATTAAAGGCAACAAATGTGTGGACTACTGCATGTGTAGGGCTACCACCACTTAAATACGAAAGCTAGGTAAAAAAGGGACATAGCGAACATTTGGGTGACATTTATTTTTTCATACATAATAAATAATAAAATCCGAAAAATTAGGCCTCGTGTTTCTGGAGTTGGCAGCCCTATTCATGTGAAATATTTTTACCTACGATAGATTTTTTTCTTTTTGTTATAATATAATTTTGTCAGCGAATCGTCATTTTGATGGGGTTCGGTTTTAGCTTAAAAAGGCTATGAAAAAAAACTAGTTTTATGTACCAAAGTGAATGAAATTTTATTGACGACGGATGCCAAGGGTGTGCGATGAATTTCACTTTATAGGCTTATGTGTGATTTAACTATCAATAAGACAATATCCGACAGAGTTTTATCGATAATCTTGAATTTTATAATTCTGTGTGAGAACGGAACACAATTTTTGTAAATAATATTATGATTGCTAAGGACACCGTTGTTGTTGAATTTAAATGTTTTAGATGTGACAGTTTTACTATACTAGTGAGTACATATAGTTTATAAACTTATTCGTTTTTAATTATTATTTTTTTATGTATCGATGTTCCGTGTTGCTCTTCATATTGACATATTTATAATTTTCATTTTCCAAATTGTATCAATATTAGCGTATACGCAATGTATACTATGAAAATCTCAGCAGTGACGAAATGTTAGGTTAAGTTACCAAATAGTCTGCATTTAGTAATCGTAGCACAATCGTTAGTTAGCGACGTAAACGTTACCCACCCTACGCTGTTAACAATATTTAGTCAGTAAACGTACGCCAAAATATTTACAGAAAACTTTGGACAACTTTAAAATTGTAACCAACTGTTTTTAAATAGAAAGTGAATTGAATGCGGTATATATGTATGTATAAAGTCAAATATTGTTTGTAGCGTAGGGCCATTGACGCCACGATGTGCCTGACCCTGTTTCGTGTGTAGTTAACGTGGTAGGTTAGTTTTGAGGACCACCACACGACGCGTTTAGGGTTCACGTTTTTGCGTTCGTTTTGCGTGACGTGTCGTGTTGTGTCGACTGTTAGTTTTCGCTGTTTTTATGTATATTTCGCCGTGCACGCATCTCTAATGTATTCGGCCACCAGACACCGCGATTTTTTATAAAATTCGATTTCAATTTATATTCAGGATCAGTGCTATTTTTTTGTATTTAAGTGTTAAGTCATATTTGCTTGTACATATATTATAATAATCACCAGTTTAGTTACAATAATTTCAATTTTCAAATTAATCAGTTTTCCTATTGGTATTGATTTATTCAATTAAATATATTTCATTATGTTGCTATCGGCTTATATTCCAATACCCAGAATAATTCTTTCCTATTAGTAGAATTGCCGAAAAGACTAAGTAACAATAGACATAATAGAAAAAGGTTTTTTTTTTTTCAGAATAGGATGGAGGATGTCATTTCGTCAATTTTAGTGTCTTACTTTAAGACCCTCTCCTGAGCAAACGGTCATGAGCAATCATTCCATACATTTACAGTCTACGAATTACAAGCGGGAATATGCAGATTTACGAATACTTACATAAAAAAAATGATCCTTTTTTTAAAAAAAATACTAACATTCATATTAAATTGTCTATATAATTGTGGTTGCAAATATCAATAATTTTAGTTGCATTTTCATAATGAAACAATATCCATATCATAAAATAAAATTAAACAACTAAAGAAAAATTACACATTGGAAAAATATGTTTAATATTTTTTTTTCTATAATTTAGTATTTAAATTTCGAATATATTTATTTTTATAACTTTTAAAAATACGGTTAGCGGGCCGTTTTGCTGAGAGGAGCCTTAATAATTGTTATGTAACTACATTCATAAGCTATTTCTTTAAAGACAACAGTGTTTAATTTTGTGAATAAAAATATAGTGCGCGTGACGTAGTTAGAATAATTTATGTAAATCATAGTATAGTCGAAAATGTGATATTACCTCACATATAAACGCGCGAACTTGATATGGTGTGATCAGTGATCCTAGTGTGTAATATATAATATCTATCGTGTATATTCGCGCGTATGTAGCTATATATTCGACCGCTGAAGGAATTTAAAAGAATGTAATCAGTAGGAGCGTGTAAGATCTGTTTATAGACAATTTATTGAGATGTAGTTAGGTGTGATCAGCACCAAACATCTTGGTTCCACGCTGGATACCATTACACCAATGTTATGAATTCATGCAATTTATTTTTAAGCGGTGAATGTGCAATAATCATTTACTTTGAATACAGATTGTAAATAACATTTGACAGTAAATTTAAATCTTTATAATCAGTATAGTTTTATGATGTTTTAATGCATTGTTTTGAAATGAAACTTATACTCTCATTGCTTTATCCATCAATCTATTTATTTAAAGCATTCCCACGTATTTTGCATTAAAATGTTGACGAAAATTTGGAGAGTTGTTGGTAAATTTATTACTTTAGAAATATTCTATACATTAGTATTTTTATTGCATTATTTTCCTATAATTAAAAATCTAATTAGTATAAATGTGGTATTATTAACATCCCGAACTATATCCTAACAGCAAGTTGGTGTCTACATGTGGGGTATTTTTATCAATTAATTCTAGCAATCGAGCCACTTCAAAAATTACAATCAGGGCGCAATAGTATTATCTATATATATTGTACTAATATGTACATAAATACTTGTTTGAACGCCCTTATGTTGGGACTTACTAAATCGAATTTGAAAAATTTTCACTAATAGGAAGTTACACTGAATGAATCCCTATTGGATTGGATTGGATTAATGGTACGCAGGAGATATTATAGTGCACAAGTGTGTGCGCAATACACAGGTGCACCCTCTGTTCCTTCACTCTCATAGTTCGTTGAGACGGCAATCCGACATGAGCTCAGGCGCAGGACCAACGGCTTTACGTGCTTTCCGAGGCACGGGGGTATCACACCGCCAACCTCCTGACTCCGAGGTGGGACTGAGTAATTTTTAAGATGGAAAAATCCAGTTACAAATAATTTTGGCCCGACCCGGGATTCGAACCCAGGACCTCAGCGCGGCAGTCGTACTTGTACCGTGTACATTTACAACTACGCCACCGAGGCTGTCTAAAGAAGCTACACTATTGAGTGCTATAGGCTTTATCCCGAAAAACATTCTTCACGCGCGCGGAGCCGCGATCAAAAGCTAATATTAAAATAATCATATTTAGTACAGGATAATTTAAATAAAACATCAACATTATTTCATACAAATTTTATTACAAACTGGTTTTGGACTTAAACTGCAAATAATATACCAACATTCTTTAAATAACGCTGGAAGATCCAGCAAAGTTGATCGCAACAAACCAATGGAAACGGCTCGTCCGGCGAAGCAGCCCGGCCCAGTCACATAGCTTACACCTTACCTGTTACCCGGCGACACAACTAAATAATACAACTCGTTTGAATAGTTAATTTATTGCAAGGAAAATATTCTATATACGATTTTCAATATCATTAAAGTTTTAAACCCCATTGACCTCTTCCGACCAGCCGTTTCCTACTTTACAATGTTTACAAACAATCCGAATAAAAATGATTGAAATAATTTACAAAAATATAACATTTGACGAAATTAAACACGTACAACACAATGAGTGCTACCTGAACATATAGCCGAATCAAATCTATCACTCAAAGTTGGAATGAGATAAAGAAAATAAATATTAAGATTTCGAATAAAATTCAATTATATTTTTACATATTAAAATAACAGATGTAACACATTTGCTGTAAAACAAAGGAATTACTATAACATTAATCAAGAAATCGTAGCGAGAAATTATTGACCCATAGTTAAAGAGAAATTTCGTCTTATATGTGAATTAATTGAAATTTTCCGTTCGATGGCGGTCCGTACTGTACAATATACATGTGTGCGTAGTTTCCATTGTTCCCAAGATAAGTGCAAATATATTACGTCTGTTATTAGACAATTTATATTTGTAAATGACATACATTATGTATTTGATTTATATGAGACAGCGGCGGTTTGCCGAAAACCCGACTAACTCGACACAGAACCCCGAGACAAAAGCTTTTGAACATGCTGAATGTGGTCTTTACCCACAAATCACATTGCCGATGACAATGATATTGCTAGTACACAAAATGATCATTAGCCTTGCACCATTACCTTAATAAATTGGTTTCACAAACCTAACAGATTCACGGAAATCTTTTGCTTAAACTCTTTAGCGATACAGTATTACAGCCAGACAATTTACAGCTAACATGGCTGAGATATTTTTAAGACGTAGTAATATATTATCTCGCTAACTAGTAATGCTTGGCTCTCGCCCAGCCATCAAGAATGTTTAAAACTTTTGTACTATTTATGTCATATTTTATAAGTACTCATTGAAGGCAATCACATGAGCAGAGATATATAAAGCAAAATTCAGCCAGCTCACCTCTATTCGATTTTATATATACACCTACAAGTGAATACAAACTATGTAAGATTATATATAACTGCAAAACCCGACACAGTTGATGGAAAGAAACATGAGGTATGAGCATTGAAAAATTTATTCAGTAAAAATATAAAATAAATATGAATAAACAATGCATTGTAATGAGTGATTTCAATAGGAGATTTAAGTTCTTGCATTACTAGTAAGCGAGGCATGCTCACGTCGTACATGCTACGCCCACAATGACGAAAAATTGCTTCCGTATGTCGTAAAATTAACACTAAGACACTTTAGGAAGATATTATCTACTACGTAACATGTAATTTATGACAGATGGCGTCATTTGAAAAGAAAATAGTGAAATACTGAGAGCGACATTGAAAGCGAACTCAATGATGAACGTCACGCATTCAGCTGCTCACAAACTGACACATTTCGATTACAAGATGCAAACACAGCTACTTATCACTTACAGCTCGCAAATCCTATACCTTATCACATTCTATGTCATCCACTTGTTAAAAGTATCCGTTAATTAACACTGCAAGTCACTTGAGCAATGTATTGCTTGGGAGTGTATTTATTACTTACATAAATTATTTTATTGCTTTTATCACCTCGTGGGTGAGAGGCAAACATTGTTAGAAGTTCTGTTTATGTATTAATTAAATTATAAAAGTAATGAATTAGCCAAAATATGTTTCGTGTTGTCGAGCCGGGCCGCGGTGATAGGTAGCTATGTTACGGGAAGCGGACGAGTAGAAGCGAGCCGTGTTGCGGGGCGGAGGGGGCGGAGGCGACGCGAGCGGCTCAGTCGATGTACTGCGCCAGCCAGCGGAACCCCTCGCCGTAGCCCTGGCGCTTCAGCACCGAGCACATGAACAGCTCCAGCGGCCGCCCGGGCAGCTCCGACCGCGAGACCTTGCCCTGAACACAAACAAATTATCATGCAACAGATACAAAATAAACCAAAAAAAAACATTATTAGTCATAAACAAAAAAAGTAGTTTTTGATGTATACGGTAAAATTACCTTTTTCTTGATGGATATAACAGTATTAATACCTGAAACCCCGACTTTTTGGGTTGTGCCTCTCTTTTAACACATACAATTTATTTTCTAAGTAATTTAATTAGTACACGAATATAACTATGAATTATGAGTAACGAATACACCAAAATAAGTTAATAATCAAATAAATTATAAATAATAATAACAATAAATATCTAAGTATTTGAATGTTAGTTAACAATTTTAAACACCAGACACATCTTAAGAATTTTATTCTCTATTGGAAACCAAGTGTATTAGGGCTTTTGTTTACAAGATGCCTAACATGATAAATTTAGTCATAATTTAATTTACGTTTTTAATGTTATGATCGTGTATAGTTCCTAATAGTATTGAACACTCATAAATTACTCAAATTCGTATAAACCTTGCAAGTGAGTATGCAGAATATATGATCTTAAATTTTCTTGAAATTTCATTTTGGTACAAAATATTAATATATTTATCTTAATTATATCAGCCGCTGTTCCACAGAGATATAATATTTTAGCGGATGTGTATTTGACGGACGGAATTTATCGTTTTTTTTTTCATTTCGGTTTTATAAAATGCAATATAACAAAATTTATACAATACATAAAAATGCGCGGCGATAACCAGATCAATAAACGTTAGATAAAGTTGATAAAACAAGTACGCAACAACGAAACTACTGTTTCAAGATATACGTATATATACTGGTGGTAAGATATATTTTATATCCGCCCGGATAGCAATCACCGTACTTACGGTGTTAAAACCCGTCATAGTGGCCCACGTAAGCGTGTCGCGTTCCGGTATCAGCCTGTGTGCATCCGATTCCAACAAGCCGGCATAATTATGCCGACAGCCGAGGGGTAATCATTTCTCGTCAGACAACATTCCATTGGACTCCACTACACTTACAATCAGGTGCAGTGGGGACTGCCGTGTCCATATAAAAAAGATATTATATACATATATCAATATTAAAGACATCCATTAAGTAATGCTCCAGTTATTATGGTTAGTTGTTTACTTTCTCTAATTTACCAACCATTATCTAATTGACTAATAATGACATATTTCGTAACGAACGAATTAATTGTCATATACAAGAGTTTCTGAAGTCATTTGATTCGTACATTATTTATGCAATACTTAAATCTTATCCTACAAATATTACAAATGCAAAGATTGTGAAAATATTTGTATGTTGGTTAGAAGTAGGTAAATGGAGTATGAATTTAGATGAAATTTAGCACGTCTATTTTTATTTATAAGATAGTCTATCTTTCAATTATTATTTAAAAGGGTGACTAATATTGTTTTCATGGGTATCAAGAACTATGACTGACTGACTTAAACAAATATTTGCAGAACATATAAATAATTGTCTCAGTGCAAGGCTCGAAGCTAAAATAATCAACAAATATCATAGTTTATTTGTATTTCGGATATGAAGTCTATAACGTGATAAAATAAGGCAAATATTCAAGGTAAACAAAAATGCTAACAAATGAATATTCAATAAAATAAACATAATACGCATACATTCAGTCTACGCTCTATGATTCGAGGACACGACCTTATCAAGAATATAATAAATATTGTTACATAACTAGTGTTAAGTACGACGTGTGTAAAGTGTTTAGAGGGCGACGGTACCGTGATTGAGAGGAAGAATACGCGCCGGCGAATACTATATTAGCTGTGAAACGTGCGACCGCGGGATTGGTTTCCGCACGGACAAAACTTTGAGTGATTCACTAACATTTGTCTTGGGTCTGGACAAAGTTAGGTAGTCTATCGTAAGCCCTGATTTCAATATTTCCATAGTACCTCATTTGAGTGTATCCGATACTCATAATTAAAGTCGTATTCGTGCATTTATTTATTTATTCGTGCAGTTATTCACTAAAGTCTAAAGCGGTATCAGTGGTGGAGGATTCATAAAACCCGATTCTATGTATTTTAATTATTTGCAGAGTGCATATTAGTTAGTACCTATATGTCGTGTCGGGTGCCCTTTCGGAAAATTTCACCTTCGCCACTGTGCGGCATTAGTCTAAACTCTATTGTTATTGTGGGACCTTGTGTCGTTGTTGGATAAAACATAAAACTGCAAAATAAATTGTATACCTTTCCGGTAGTCTGTTGGTACAGGTTGAAGAACTGGCGCAGCTCGTCCTCGCTGGCAGCGTTCGGTTTGTCGATCTTGTTGCCGAGGATGAGCACGGGACAGTTGCTGAGCGTCTCGTCGGTCAGCAGCGAGTCCAGCTCCTCCTTGGACTCGTGAAGGCGCGGGCGGTCGCACGCGTCCACCAGGAACACGATCGCGTCCACGGCGGGGAAGTAGTCGCGCCACACGCGCCGCGCCTGCTGATGCCCGCCCAGGTCGAACGTCGTGAAGCGCATACTACCTATCGATAGCTCCTCCGATGCTGTCGACAAACATTTAAATTGAGTGCTTAGATAACAATGATCCTGTATGAATGAAGTATGGACCATACTCTAGGAGTTGCAGAACAAGAGTTAAGACATTCCATTGTTGAGTTTTGGATGCTGTAAGCATTAATTTAGGCCATAAATATTTACTTAATACTATTTGTACCACAATAGATGATTAAAACACACAAATTGTGCAATAATTCCACTCGTTTAATTTGACATAGGAGCAATAAGAACTAAACACAATGCCGATACTACACCCAAACTAATGTGATTGATTATAAATGGAGATGTTTATTTTGATACAGCAATTATACAAAAATAGGTATAAAAATACTGTGTATGTGTGGGAAGTAAAATCAGTCATTAATATTAAGAGTTGACCTTGGCGACGAATAACAAAATTATTGTAATATTAACATATTTATAGTAATTTTTTTAATATATTTTATGAAGACCATAACCATTTTTATAAATGTGGCTTTATAATCACCATTTGCTTAGTTCATTTTTACTTATATTTCCTGGCTATGGACCAATTTATATACTAATTTCTATTTCATCACTGGATGATATAAAATGTTAGGCAAAAAACATGCATAAATTATAACATACACATTATTAAAAAGAGTTTCTGCTGTCATTGAAGATAAAAAAATGCATTACAAACTATTCAATTTAATATCATTTTCCTGGATGCTAAACTATGTTACAGTTATAATAACTGGCAACAAAATATATTTTAATAATTTATTATGCAGAGTATGCACAAGTTGTTTTGCAGAATATTTATCCAAATGTTGTGTTAAAATTTTCCTGTTTTAATGCATATCAATATTATTTTCCCTTCAATCAGGGATGCACATAAATGAACTTAAATTTGGATTAATTCTAAAACGTAAGCATTATATGATATAGTATCCATTATTATAAAGAAAATATTATTTATGTATATACTTTTTATAAATTGGTCACGGAGAATGTTAGAATGGAAAAATAAGAATTAACAGACAAGTCATAAAACACTAGTTAAATTGATTAAGTCATTGAAAATGAAATCAATAATGATGACAATACCATAGTATAATCTGATCTTGTGCAAGATTTGCATTAGCAACCTTGCATAACATACAATATTGTATAATCCTAATATAAATAATGCATATCTTAGATTGTATGATTTAAATATGTTTCTTATTACACTTTTATAAAAATTAAATATTGGCTGTTATTGAATACATAATTGTGTTACATATATTTACATTTTACAGCATAATTTATGTCCTTCATTTACATTTACACATATATCCACATTATAATGGCATATAATTGCATCTCATATCTTGGTTATTCAATTGACAGGGTATTAATTCAATAATTGCCAAAAGGAACATTGAAGAGACTATAAGATGGACAAGATTTTTTTTAAAATTAGCAAATCCTAGAAAAACATTTTGTAAACATAGCTTCAAACACTGCCATAGGAGGCACCAGCAGTGCTCAGGCAAAGGGCACAAACACTATATGACTGCAAATTGACCAGACCAGGTGCAAGTTTTGAGACAGGCATGGCAACTGTTATTAAAGCTCACATCGGGAGCATAAAAAGGCTAGTCCCGCATTGGTTTTAAATTGTTCCTGCACTAATTTCTTAAGACCTGAAATTAAATGAGCAACTTACTGGGATGCAATGTGGGCACATGTTGGGCCAGTCTGTCATCCTTCAGCATGTGCAGGAGTGTGGTTTTGCCGGCATTGTCCAGGCCCAGGAACAACAGTTTGCCTGATTTTTTCCAAAGACCTATCCAGAACAGATTAATTAAATAATAATGTCTGTTAGATCATAGTTATTATTTTGGTTTTAATACAAAAAAAGCTGTATACATAATTTACATTTTATAATATTAATAAATAAATTTGTTGTTGTGTCAATATGTAATGTTTTAGTTTATAAATAAATATTATAATATGTTTCACAGACAACTAATTAAATTTTCAATGCCAAGAAAAACATGAATTATACCCAAAATTATCTAAGAATGAATTGTATTTGCTCATTTATACTCTGAAATAAATATTAGTCAAACAGCACTTACATTTTCAACTCATAATTTATCAAAATAAAGTCTAAACCAAAACCAACATTGCTGTTCAAGCTATTGAATTATTGCTACCCTGGTTACAAATATTTTGGTATTTTTTTGTGGGCTCCATTTCCCGCACTTAACCCATAAAATACTCAGGCCATTGTGCGTTACATGCATGCAAGCTAAAATATTTAAGCATATTGACACTTAAGGAAGACTGACTTTGTCCACATTTATTGTAATCTAAAAAAGTAATGCTCTTGGTAGTAATTAACCCACACCAATGTATTGCTGTTACACACAAATGTATTTAAGTATTTATGCTAAATGAAGTTCAATGGTCCAGTTTGATACCAAATATGTGTCATGAGCCAATATCAATAATTAAGTATTGCATTGGTCTGGTAATTAATTATGATGAAGCGGTATTTTTATACAAGTTATTGATTATTTGTATCAATAAAAATATTATACGGAAACATTAATTTATGCGATCTTTTGTATGACGCACTACAATTGAAACTCTGATGTGTATACAAAAAAATCGTAATTGGAATCTTATTAGTAAAACTTATTACCAAACGTAATATATACGTATTTTAAACTCACCCAGGAACCCAAGGACACCAGTAAACCAATCCAAGATAAACATTTTGAATCTGGAACGTACGAAATTATGATTATTTCAGATGATCTGCTATATCTTCACAAAGAGCTTATGGCAGACAAGTCATGACTTGCAAAACCTATTGTAAATAGTTGCGTAGGTATTCCTGGCACTTCAGTATCACCGAGTGGGGTTACAAAACGGCAAACACGCCATCACACACATAAAGATTGAAAACGCAGTAAGGCTGCGATATTGAATTGGGTAACATGAATGACACTATGACAGAACGTCAGAGTACGCGACTCGCAAGTTGATCTTTAAAACCACATTATACAATGATAATACTCACTTATTAAAATTGAACTAGATTAACTAAGTCTAAAAGAAGTTTATCACAATATTTCACACTTATTTACAATAATTACGTCGCTAAAACCGACGATTTACTCAGCAGCGAATATGCGATGGAAATACTAATCTGTTGGCAATGACGTACGCTACTTCCGGATGTTGTCACATTGCTTTATTGACGCGATCAAGTTAAACAGTGGCATCTGCTTCCTTGAGATGAAAATGTACGTTCCTATATTTTATAAAAATTTAATTAATTACAGATTTTTGTAATTAAACAAAATTTGTATAAAGTATATACTTGTTTCAAAGGCATCAATATTATTAGTGCTTTTTTATTGCAGTCAGTCGAGATTCTATAATGTATTTTTGTGTTTTAGCTTACCTAGTAATTTCACAAATAAGCGCTTCTATATAGTAGTTATTTTGAATTATTATTTATTGTTAAATGAAGTACAAAATATTATTCTATATATATTTTATGTGAATACCAATTTCATTTTCTGCCATCTGTGGAAGTTTGGTGCTGGCAACATTACCAGCTCAACTTCTTTCTAGTTTTTGACAGCTTTCAAAGCTAAAGGTATTTTCAAGTTTTACTAAAATATGAACTAAAATAATGGAATAAAACGTGAAATAATACGATACTTCAACGAAACACATATTGCATGATTGCCAATTTCTCTCACGTGATAAATAGTGTGTTGATTATAAAGATTTTTAGAGGTTACAAAAGTGTTCAGTAGTGTTGTTATTTGCAGGCTGAGCCATGGCTCCAAGGAAAAACAAAGTTGCGAAAGAGGAGGTCCAGGTGACCCTCGGCCCCCAGCATTTGGTGGGCGAGACAGTGTTTGGTGTTGCTCACATATTCGCTTCATTCAATGACACATTCGTGCACGTTACCGACTTGTCTGGTCGGGAAACTATCGCCCGTGTCACCGGCGGCATGAAGGTGAAGGCTGACCGTGATGAAGCTTCTCCCTACGCCGCTATGTTGGCCGCTCAGGTTTGTTTACGTTGCATTTGGTATATAACAAACTTTCATGAGTTACAAACACTAGTATAATCAAGCTAGCATTTCAGTTTGTTTCTCCTGTTACTGGTATAATCATGTAATAATGGTTAAATAAATCCTAAGTTCTGTTAGTTGAATTGTTTTAGGTAAGAAGCGATTGTTGTCAAATTATTATTTTTATAACCTAAAAACATGTTTCAGGACGTCGCCGAGAAATGCAAAACCCTCGGCATTACCGCGTTACACATCAAGCTCCGTGCCACCGGCGGCAACAAGACCAAGACCCCAGGACCCGGCGCTCAGTCTGCTCTCCGTGCTTTGGCCCGTTCCAGCATGAAGATTGGCCGCATTGAGGATGTGACCCCTGTTCCATCGGACTCCACTCGCAGGAAGGGAGGCCGAAGAGGACGCAGGCTGTAATCTACTAGGCTAAGTTTACTGTGGACTTTAAATAAAGAAGTTAGCAGTATTCATTCTTTTATTTCATAAATGTTTTAATAATAACATTCAGAGTGAAAAATAGGGTAGGTATAATGAAATTACTTCACAGACTTCTAATTTATGAATAAACATATTAAAATACATAATATACAAAACATGTGCACTTACACTTTTTATAGCCAAAAGCATAGGAAGAAATAATTGGTGCACACATATTTTATCAGTTCATTTTTGTCCAGCTTATATTTTTTGTGGTAATTTGGGTGTTTTTGTTAAAAAGACTGTGATTATCCGAGCTGGGAATCAAACCCATATCTGTTAGTTACATGCAAGTTACTACTGCTGGGTCAATAAGGCATTCATAAAATATTTACATAAGAATGTGATTTCTTTTCTTATGGTGACATCATAAATTTTAATGTAATGCTCTTTAGAAAGAAAGATGTTGATTGTTAGAAACAATAATAAAAATTTTAACTAAAAGATAACAATAATGACTAAAGGACAAAAAATAATAAAATTTATATAACTGTACTAACAGATATGGGTTTGATTCTAATTATTGCACCAACAATAAGCCCCATTCAGCTATGTGTTGCAGTAAGTAATACTGCAGTGCTGGATTTCATTGAGATCATGTATAGCAGGGGTGGCCAACCGGTCGATCGTGATCGACTGGTCGATCGCGTCAACAAGTCCAGTCGATCGTGGCAAAGCAAAAATATAAACATGTAGAACAGACCGCGCAACATACTCAATCACTAACTGCTGCACGCATCGTCTTGTATCATTTTTTAATCAAAATAATAATAAATTGTGTACTGAACCATGTTGGTTCATTTAAGATTTCAAGATGTATGTAGCTTGGTAGATCGCACAGAGTATCATCAGTGAAAAGTAGATCTTGGGTCTTACCAAGTTGGCCACACCCCTGATGTATAGGCTTCCAGTCGGCAGATATAAAAAAAAAATCAATGTTTAAGAGACTGTATATAAGGCCCTTTATGTGTATGCATACCACAAACAGGTTTGTCTTAAAATATTCTGTAGATGATAGATACAAAATGAAATAGGTATGTATTAAAAATCTAAAAGATTGTAATTGTTGCAATAAGTTGGGGTGTGAAGAAAAACAACATTTGTGAGAACATTGCTTGTCATCATATATTATTATTTCAGATAAATAAATGGTAGTTACTATGCTATGCGTTTCTACCATAAACATTTCTTATATTACCACAACTTAGAGAATTTGAAGTACATTATAAGTATCTAATTTTTAAAACTTTATATAAAATCTGAGTCTATAAAGTTATTGCACTATGCTTGTATGCTGCACAAAGTTTACAGCATTCACTATACTGTGGATATTATTTTGTAAATTGCTACAATAATATTATTTCAATATAAACCCTTGATAAATCAAATTGTATATCACACAAAAACTTTGTTTCTGTTACTCTATTTCTGTTTCCATTTTTTTCTAATATTTTCCTATAGTTATATCTTAATTCACAAAAACACAGCAATGGACACAGAAATATTTGTGATGATCTAAGAAAAGAGAGCATGCCTACCAACTGGCTCCCTGCTGACATTTGAGATCAATAAATTCAATGATACATACATATAACACAAATAGCACACCAAAACGCTCCACGAGCTTATAAAACTACTCTGAATACACTTTACAATTTAACATACACATATTACACGTTTTTATAAAGCTTTACACGTATTTTTCAAATATTTTTGTCAACAATAAAATAAGGAACACAAAATTATGCACAGACTAAGATGAAATGTTTCACAGAGTACATAACGTACATTGAGCTAATAAAACAGCCAACAAAAATTATTAACTCCAAAATATAAACTGGCAATGTAATATATAAAGATTATGCTCTTTCCTTGCCATTACAAAATATTTAAATAATTAAAAATAAGTTTAGTGCTACAACCTTCCAAACGTTTATACATGGCAAGCGATCGCGCCCAAATGTAAGATTGAGTCCGCTGCGAACCGAATTACTCTAGCCAAACCTCGCACCGTGACACTCATTTTGCTAACATTTAAAGTTATGCAATATATTCGGTCAAAAAGTTAATTTGTTCACACACAACCACTGCACCATAAACTTTGCATTGAGTAATTTATGCAGAATATATTACTTTATGCCAAAAAATGGGAATTCTCACAGTAATCCCTTACGGAAAATAAGTTTTTATATATATTTTACACATAATAAAATGTCTGTTCCAATTATAATGAAGACAACTAGTAGTAAATAAATTCAACAAAGAAAAAAACGAAATACCAATAGAGAATTACCTCTTTTCAAGTAAATCTTGTTCAGATTTGTCAAAAAGTAGATAGGTAATTGTTTACATTATATTTGCTCGTTCCCTGCCGCGTGTAGTGGTGTGGAGTGGTTGTGTGAGGCCGGCGCGGGGCGGGCTCGCGGCTTGCGCTACAAGCCCGTCTTTAAGCGGATCTTCTTCAGGTGCGACGGCGACGGGTTCGGGAAGGAGCGCCGCTTGCCGGCCATCGACAACGACTCCGGGTGCGTCGCGCCGCTCTGGGACCCTAGCACTGTCCCGCCAGCGACGTCTTCCCAGTTACCGCACATCATGTCTTCCGAAGAAGACGACGCCATAGCCCTGCAGCGATTGCTCGATCTAGTCACAGCGCCTCTGATAGACCTTGAAAAACTTCGTTTGCTCAGCTTGGCGGATATTAGCGATGGTCTAGGATTTTCAGAATCATCCGCGGATCGCCTGCTCACCTTGGCCTTCACGACGCCGCCCACCTGCGTCTTACTCGAGTTCGGCTTCCGAATGGCCAATATGTTCCTGCGCTTCGTGGACAGCGTTTTGGGTTTTGGCTCGTTCTCGGTGAGGTAGCGGGTACGTGACGGTGTCTTGACAGGCTCGCTCTTCTTCACGAACTTCATGCTCATGTTCATGATGTCGTGTCCGGACCTCTGCGCGAGGACCGGCGGCGGTCGCTTCTGCTCGGTGTCCGTTTTGGCGCCGGCGTAGGTGTTTTCCTTGCGTTCCTCGGTCACCTTGCCCTTGGAGCGTGCGTACAGCGGCACGCGGGTCGGCGACGACGTCTTCGGCCGCAGACGAGACATCGTCAGCTGTAATAATCACATGTTATATGACCAAATTCATAGATAATATACTTGTAATGGTAGACTCGACAACGATGTACAAATGAATCTAAAAGTTCACTGCATTAGTTCTAGTATATACTAAGATGTGTGTTATTCGTTCGAGTTGGGACAACACGACTCACGCTGACAACTCATATCTTACCCTGAACTTTATTAAAGAGCTGACGTTTTATTTAGTAGTTTAACACTGAAAATTAAAGACCAGCTGTTACCAAAACAAACATAGCTTGTTGAAATTCAGACATAAAAATATATTCGTTGTTGTATTCCATTCCTGTCGCCAGAGGATTTGAGAACCCACCATTATGTACAGATAATAGATTACTTCTAATAAATTTCACATTATAGTGGAGCTAAGGTAGAGAGGTGGTTTTATATTACAAGCAGATTTGAGTGATTGGTTTATATTATATAGTATTTTATTATGTATCTAGTTATTATATATTTGCAATTTTGCATAGACTTGGCACGGAGCTATTTTATGCGTCATTTATTGAAAGCAATCTATAACGAATATTTTTTAACAACAAAACTTATTATTTGTCTATTACAACTTTTAGCGTAAACAAAATTATCTATGATTTAAATCGTATCTTAATATTATATAAAATTTATTTTTATAATTACATAAAATGAGAACACAAAATATAGAAGAGAGATAATGTTTGTTTACAGTAATAAAAGTTGTATTGAAGATGAGTGTGTACCGTGCGTGCGCGTGTGCGTGCGCGTGCGTACCTGCGGGCGCATGGTGCGCGTGTGCGCGCGCAGCCAGTCGCGCACGGCGGCGAGGTTGCGGTGCTCGGAGCACGGGATGCGCGAGTTGGGGTGCTGCCCCGTCAGGTCCAGGATCGACGCGCCCAGCGAACGACCCACCTGCACATTTACATCTCTATTGAGTAACCACCTACACACATTTAAATATTGGTATTACGTGAAAAATATACAATGCAAAGGTTTTATAACAAAGGGGCTTACAGACAAAAGTGCATTTAAATAGGAGAAAGAAAAATGTCAATTAAACAAAAACTATTGATTGCATATCAAATTATTCAAATTAGGTTCTGCCCAGAAAGATGCGTGTCCCAAATTTCAGCTTCATACTAAATAACTGGAGCTCTGATATAAAAAACAGAATATAAGTACCTTCTACCTCTTTTATGATCCCTATTGTTTTTAATAGGACCGACAAGCGATTCATTTACCACAAAATATAATTCGTTTACCTTTATTTTTAAATTGCCTTAAATAAATTATAAATACGTTTATGTCAAACAATTATCTACAAAAGATGTGATTTAAATGTGTTGTGCTAAGTAGTAATAGTCATGTGTCCCTTTACCCTACTATGTGAAAGATTCGCGTGATAATTAATAGAGGGCATACCTTACGTGTTGGCAGCAGTGCCTCATAAAATATCTGGAGGTTTTTGAAGAGATATCACCATATAGAAGCATACTAAAAGCGTTCAAACTACTTGAATATCTCTAGGCGTTTTATTTTAACGTGTATGTACTATTTATAAGAACTAACATATACATAAGACTGACAAACCTTCTTTGGGTCTATCTCTTCGAAAATCTCCAGATTCTTTGCACGAAAATGCCTTACCTGAAATTTTTTGTCACTTCTAAAATAAGTTTGGATAAATATTGCCTTATTTTATGTTATTTTTTTCTCATTTTTACTGCATAGGCAAAATATGTTTTGAATATTATATAATTTAACTAATATATTTTATAATATGACCAGAAAGGCACAACACATATTTGAAACATTTTTTTAGATTATTAACTAATTTATTTAGATATAATACGACTAGGTAGAAACTGATTCTACAAAAACATAAATTTACTAAAATTGAATATAACTATCGATCAACGCCATCTACGTTACAATATCGCAATCTATCTCTGCTAAACTTTACGTGCCAACGAAGCGTAGTCATCCAGCCGTCCAACAAACCTGGAAGGGGTTTACCTCTTCGAATATGTGCGGCGTGTACTTGGGGGGCAGCGGCGCGGCGTGCGCGGCGGGCGCGGCGGGGGCGGCGCCCCCCTCGCGCACGGGGGGCGGCAGCACGTTGACGAGCCGGCCCGTGTTGTAGTTGCACTCCAGCGTGTAGGAGCGCACGAGCCCGGTGGCCTTCAGCACGGCCACGCGCCCGGAGCCCTCGCGCGACATGCCGTCGCGCCGGTCCCTACGGGGCGGTCACTTGTAATGCACACACGAGACAACAGGTGGCGCTATTTAACAACAATAACTATAATCTCTCCTACGTTGTAGACAGGGAAGTATATAGCGAAAATTGAATAGAAACTGATACAAAATACAACATGATGGAGGTAGAAAGTCATTAAGGATCTATGTCTACGGAAGAAGCATCGACGAAGTTAGACTTTACCGAACATGCCTAATATACGGCACTAATATATTGTAAAAAAACACCAACTGTAAATGCTTACTTGAGATACATATTTTTCTCCGTAAAATTGCAAGATGAGAAGTGAAAGTGCAGGTTGTTGAGCGACATGATGCGCGGCAATAGCATGCACTCCACGCAGCTCTCCAATTCCTCGAAATGGTTCCCGTACATGAATATACCTGCATAAACATCAATACTCAATTAATATCAAATTTTATTTGTAAATGGCGATTTGGTTCTATTTATTACCGTTTTCAATAAATGATGCCAATAACTATTTTCGGATGGATGGCGAAAATAGACAAATCAGAACAAATGTTTTTAGCATGCTTAAAGGGAAGCCGGCAGAAATCGGGTTATATGGACCCTTCGCCTCTTTTGGCTACATACTAAAACATTTTGGATATTACAGTGTTTAAAGTAAACTATTATACTAGTCTATATAATAATTTGAATATATAAAAACTGACCTTTTTTAGAGGCATGTCCATGCAGATCGATGTACAGAAACAGTCCGGAATCTGCTTCTTTGGCGGGGGGTCGGTTTGTGACGTTGGTAGATGCGGAGGCGGGCGCTTGCTTCTTGTTCTTCTGCGGTTTACTGTTGAGAGGCGACTTCGGCTGGTCTTCTCTTGATGGTGTTGGCGTCTGAGTTGTCAGAGGTAATTTTAACAAACTATTAGATTTAAATAAAAAAATGTGGTATAAATCTATTATTTAAAAGGATATTTATAAAAAAAAAAAAACATTGGACAAGCATTATACGTAATTGTCTTACGGTTTATTTTTATAACCGATTCCAATTACTATCACTGAATCAATCGCAATAATGGTCTAAGCAGAATAAATTTGTTTGATATGATTGTTTTGATTAGTTTACTTTTGAATCTTTGTAATAATATCGATTAGTAGCGTTTGTTGATATCAGCCGTTATTCATTGGTCGCATATAGGCGATGTGACGAATATAAGAAATGCAATATGCGTATGGATGAATGAATCACTCTCAGACTAATTTCTGCCACGGTGAAAAATTTCAACGGATCAGCCAGGTACGCTGTAAATACTATAGCGCACAGATGTGTGAGGTTTTCTGTTCTGTCACTCCTTCCTCACAGTACGGTGAGATGTGAGACGACAATCCGACACGACCGGAGAGAGATCAGACGGAGGACTGGCTTTAGGTGCATGTGGTTACCGTGTCGGAGTCGCCGTGTGCGGGCGCGGGCGCGGGCGCGGGCGCCGACGCGTCGGACGGCGCGGCGGACACGGACACGCTGGCGCGCGACGCCGCCGAACATACTTTCTGATCAAACATGCATTTCTGATTAACACACGCTTTTATATACGTTCCCAATCTCAATCTTAAATCTGATTCGACAATGAACCAATCAAAATAACTCATTTGTAACCATTCCAAAAAAAGCTTGATTCTGATTGGTCCATTTTGAGATAGATCGAAACAACGATTGGGATCTTTTATTGAAAATGGCGATAGACAGTTTTTATTCAATACATTTTAGTATTTAATATAACAACTTACAAGTTCTTCATTGTACTCTGTTATAACGTATCTCTTGAAACAATTCGTACAGAAGTACACTGTTTCTTCTTTTTCCGGCCATTCCACATCATTCAACTGAAACAAAGAAACCATTTAAAGTTATAGCTTAAGGTCCATTTTCATACATTTTGTTTCACCTTTAATCTGGGTAACTAAACAAGTATTGACAAGTAAAGAATTTAAATTCACGTCTAGTTAGTGATTAGTTCTCGCAGTTGAAAGAAAAACGTTCGGCCTTTAAAATTTAATACGACGAAATTTTAAAGGCCGAAATATCCATGCATATTAATTATTTTTACGTTTTTCTTTCAACTGCGAGAACTAATCACTAACTAGACGTGAATTTAAATTCTTTACTTGCCAATACTTGTTTAGTTACCCAGATTAAAGGTGAAACAAAATGTATGAAAAATGGACCTTAAGCTATAACCTTAAGTAATAAAATACTGGATCGTATTGTATATTATATATGCATTGACTCAATGACTACTTTATACTTCGTTAAAAAATTCTCTATAATACAAAATATCTATCAAAGACTTTTGATTATACGTTTTTGACGCATATTATAAACACGTTTACTGTAATTTGTCAATAACATACAAAAATAACAAAATGAAACTATATAGGAAACTTAAGGTCTAGCCTATTTTAACTTTAAACGTCGATGATTACAATAAACGATGGCGACCAATAGAATAATTTTACAATGGATACCTTACGTTCCTGTTCATCTATTTGTTGTCTCTGTTGCTCTCTGTACTCGTCTATGCTGCGACACGTCGGGGACGAGGGATGGGTCTGGATATGATGGATGGGATTAAAGGGGGATAATTGGAAGGTAGTCATCAGAGATAGACTTAAATGGCGTAACTTCAATATTGGTCCTTCGAACCGGATATAGTCAAACCGTTGCTTAGAGCTTATGTAAACTAAGTATGAAACACGGTTTTAGGATAGATGCGCATATCCTCCACAATTTAAATGGATCTAAACTAAGTATTTTCAACTAACCTCCGAGTACAATAAACGACCCCAATACATACTTTATTTCTATCCATAACAAAAAATGAGCAATCAAAATAGGTTTTTATTACATAGTTACAAATTTATTTTAATCATTTTATTAGATCGAATATTTATATGAGGATTGTTTATTTAAATCAGCCATTCGACAATAATGTTGTGCAATAATTTAAATTGAAGTATATGATATTGTTGAAATTGTTTTTGTAACATCAAATGAAACATGTAATGCCATCTATTGAAAACAATTTTAAGTAGTAATCGAAACGAAGTGCATAATTCATTCAATTTTGGTTCACTGGTCATCATTCGGAACGAATGTATGTTTCTTTTTTCCTTGTTTGGTTTTTAAAAAATATATAGTTCGCTGTTCGCCGCCATGCAAATAGCAACGCGTTTTATTAGATATATTGAACTCGTACCATGGAAGCGCTGTACCCGGGCACCATGGAGGTGATGCCGGGCATGGAGTCCTCGAGCTTGGCGACGGCCGCCTTGCAGTCGCGACACCAGCCCATCTTCACGTTGCCCGTGCGACTCTCCTTGCCGCCAACCGAACTGTCACTGGTCAACCGAACATTGCAATGTATAACTACTGCATTACATGTATCAAGAATTTGGTTAGTTTAGTTATTTTATAATTAATTGTCAGTAAAATATATATTTAGTGAATACCATAGTTAATAGCAGCGGAATGATCTGAACATAATATGATTAGTAGTTCAAACCCATTATATTTAGAATTTCTCTTGAAAAAACTAGGTTACCTTAGGTCACTAATTTCAGTTGTTTTGATTTTTTTTTCAATATTTTGATGACAGTATCTAATTCTATTTTTTTTAATTAGAAGAATAGTATATTTCGTGTACGCACCCAGTAACAGAAGAACTGGACTCCATAAGCAAGCTGATACTGTTCTTGAGAGCATCTCGCAGCGGCCGCAGCGGGTTGGAACCCTGAAATAAATGTTACTAAATGAAATATCTCTTCCTAATAGTTTTAATAGGATATAATCAAAGAGAACATTCTGATGATTTTTCTAGAGAATTTAGAATGCATAGCCTGACGGAGAAAATAAAACACCTACTTTGGGGTACCACTTTCGCTTTTTCGATTTAAAGTTAACATTGTCCGTACAAGATGTTTTCAATATTATTTTTCCTGAACACGTTATAAACAGTACATTCGCATATAAGAGTTCAGCCAGATTACTACCTTTAATGTCTTCTCAAAGAAATTGCTATCAGATACCGCACTGATTCCAAAATTCATGGTTTCTACATTGAATATACTGTCAATTTATGCCAAGGCACCTATTAAACAATGACCAAGAGTATAGCTGAGGTGCTATCAACAACTACCCACACGACTACATCACATAATAGGTGATGTTATAATATGTATATGAAATGTTATTTCACCTGCATATTAAGTTCCTCGCTAGTGCTAAGATGCACGTTGGACCCGAGACAGCTGCGCAGCATATTGTCGTTGAGAAGCGATCGACTCTCCGCCAGGTTCGAGTTGGACTGTCGGAGGGAAGTATCGCTCGTTTGTGACGGCATCTCTTGCAGTTTCATGTCGTATACCTGTTTAATGTATTAATTAAGGTAAGACTATCATAACCAGGGTAGACCTCTATTTAACCCCCATGTAATAAGGGTTTTGCGTAGACTCAGTACCTCCATACAAGTCGAAATACATGACTAGATAACAATGAATATTATTAATAACCACAATATGATTTCCAATGTGAATTCATTGACGTATAAAAACATTTTGATGTAACCAACTCTTAAAAGGACGAGCGAATTTATCACGGAAGGATAGGGTACGATGGAGGGAAAGTATTTCCTACTGGAAATATTATAAAAAATACCTTTGTTTCAGATTACTCGGTAGGAAAAAAAAACATTAATAATAGTTTCTAAAAGCCGCTGGAAAATAGTTCAACCAATTTTGGGCTTTATTACAAACGATTAGATAAGATTGATGCGTGGGCGTAATCATATTGCCAAAACATATTGCTAAAGATAAAATAAAACCTCCATTGTAATGCCCCAATGCATAGCCAACAACCGATAACTTAATGCCAATGTTTTGTTCAGGCTGTAGAATTGAAAGATTGATGTGATACAATGAAATCTATATATTTTTTTGTGATTATAATAATAATAATATCAGCCCTGTATTATATACTTGCCCACTGCTGAGCACGGGCCTCCTCTACTACTGAGAGGGATTAGGCCTTAGTCCACTACACTGGCCTACTGCGGATTGGTAGACTTCACACACCTTCGAAATTCCTATAGAGAATTTTTCAGATGTGCAGGTTTCCTCACGATGTTTTCCTTCACCGTTTTGTGATTATAAATTGATATTTCCGAAACTCATATTAAATGTTTTTAACTCGTTAGAAAACAATTTCCATTATATTGAATTCCAATTATTCCAAATTATAGAAATTACAGAATTTATTCATAATATTAAATAACTTCCGCATTTTGTCATCTCTGCATCACCTGGTAGAGAATTGTCATAGTATTCAGAAAACCTTTATACACTATTTTATGTCAGTTTACTATATTAATATCAATATATTAAATATTTACAATGAATGGTGTACCTGTTCGGCCAAATTAGCTGCCTCGCCGCCCATACTCTTGATTTCCTTAGAGTTCTTCGACTCTGTGAAGGAAGCCTGCTTGATCATGGTGGATGATTTGTTGCCAGTCACAGACTTCGCCGACTTCTCACGTTTATACCCATCGTTGCTTTTGTATGATGTTGTGTTTGACACTTTCTTCTTTTTTGTGTCTATTAGCTGGGAGAAAGGAAATATAGTTGGTCAGTTCAAATAGCTTACCATTTTGATAACGTTTTAGTTAACAATAAGGGAACATCAGGAAGTCAAAAATATTTAAAAAGGCATTTTAATTTGTATAAAGTCAATTTGATGTAATAAATTACTTTAGTATTGTGAATGTTTAATAACAATGACAACTTGCCGTCCCACATTTGCTCATTTTTTCATATTAAAAATAGTGAACAAAGAAATAATTTTCGAGCTGTAAAAGCGTTCATAACTATTGTATAAAATAATAAATATTACATAAGTCAAATGTACATGAACAATCATTAAACTGAGTCAGAGTAATATGTTTAATGTCCCATTTGTTAAACCAATAAACATTAAACAATAATGTCAATTTCATTCCAGATTTACAACGGCCTGTGTAAACGTTTAGGTCGTAAAGATTGCGTTTCACGATTAGCCCCTAAGCGACATAAATAGAGATGACCATAAATCATAATGTTTAATACCTATTAAATTATTCCCGTTTCGCTCGTGACACAATAAATGAGAATTGGGCTTGTATAATTTATTTTAATTTTATCGGACAAATCGATAACGTAGTAATCGATAACTGCGACCGATCTATCGATAGCTAGGTCTCTTATATAAAAGTCGACATTCAACGCAAAAATGGGCAATCGAAACAAAATTTAATAATTTTTATGCTTACATACAATTTATTTTTATTGATTTAGTGTTGAAATAGATCTGCAGGTATCGACAAAGGTTGCTTGGTATTTAGCAATTTTAATAATTATATATCTATTAACCTTACCTCAGCACTTTCGCTGATGTTCTGGATGCTGCGCGAAGTAAAGCTCTTGCTGTCATCACAGTTATCTTCCTTCTCACATCCGTAATGGTAATATCTTGTAGGAAGCAATGTTCAAGATTACTGTTATGAAGTGCGTTTTAGAAAAAGATAGCCATTTACATTATAACTGTTTTAAGCAAATTAATACATACACGCCTTTATTCCTCAAGGGGTAGGCAGAGGCGCAACTGGTGCACCTACTTTCCGCCCCTTGATGTGATTAGGGTGAGCCTATCGTCATATCAAGCACAAATTCCAGACTCCGGGCTGATCGTGTAGAAAAATCCAATAAAATTGCCCGACCCGGAGATCGAACCCGAGACCCTGAGCACTGCAGTAGTACCGTAATACAACTACGCCACTATTTATATCGCTATTTACGCCACTATCTATTTTATAAATGTTTTCATATATGCAGTATTTGCTATATTAACAATGATAAAAAAATGCTTTAAAAATATTTCGACCAAATATTTCCACCTCTATGATTCCTTACCTAATCAAGGCTCTCGAAGCAAATACAGTCGGGTGATAAGTAAGCGACGGATTTAGATACACCCTGTTGAGGTTCACTCCCCTGGTATCGGTTCTGTAATGTCCCCTGGCCACTCCGTCCGGGTTCAAAAAGGGAATCATCTTAAACACGTACAACTTTCGCAGTTGGATCGCGATCGGATCGTTTTTGGTAAGCAAAAGATTGAGGAAACCGTTGAACACGAAGCTTGACGGTGTCTCCCCTGGGTGCACTCGGGCCGATATGAAAATTACCTGTGAAAAAAATAGCTAACGTTAGTCTTTGGGGTTTTTTTTTTAATACCAAATGACTAGGGTGTCGTAGATTAGTCGACTTTATATTTGGACCACATTGTTTTTAACACAGAAAAGTATTTTAGTCTCCATTACCAGGCCAAAAAATGGCATTGATGGAAAATTTAGAGGCTGAATGAGGTAATAAATAGTATTTTAAAAACTTACTTTTTTGCCTGGGAATTTGAATGGTCTGTCTTGATTGTCTGGAAAAAGATTTTTCAGTCTCTCCTCCCTTTCAGAACTTATGCCATGGTATGAAGATATTGTTAAGAGATCGACACGCCTACCTGTATCAATCAAATGTTTTATATTTTAAAAATAAAAACAATAAAAAGTTTAACTAATATCTCAGTAAATTCCCCTGTTACATCATTCAACAGTTTATCCATTTACTTCTAATAAAATCAATCAGAAACTTACCTTCTAATGAATATATCAAGCACTCTCTGCAATAGTATACATCGTCAGGTGACTGCGGTGGTGGCAACGGAAGCATCTTCAAGTCAATGGAGTTCAGAGCTATCTGCAGCTCGGCGAATGAAAATGGATATGTGAACGCGAAAAAAGTCGTCGCCTTTAGATTGTCAGAAGTCCTGTACTTGAAGCTTAGTGTGAACGTGTTGTCGTCAGTCTAGAAAAAAAAATCATTATTAATTGTATAGTTTAAGTAGTTACCAACTTAGATTACCTATTTAATCATCAGATAAGTTTCAATGAAAAGTTTTGTATTATGATAGGTTCTCTATATTTCCATAGAAATATGGACAGATTACAAAGACATTCGTTAGATATTTTTTGTCTGATGACTGAAAGTTTAAACTTTACCCATTCCTAAAAAAAATTATGTTATGCCACTTGTTATTGTTGTATATTTGCCATTGTTCATATTCAAATATATCTTGTTATTTTTTAAGTAAAGCATATGGCGGTACAGCACACATTGTTAAAAAAAACTTACAGAATGCACGGGGCGATCCCGGATACGCTCCCACTGAGGCTTGCCGGGCAGTGTTCGTGTCACCGGCGCCATTCCCTGGTTGTACATTTTCCCCTGCTTGTTCAGGTTTATTAGGTTCAACCGCACCTACAATATGTAACATTTAGCAACTTAGTTAACTGACCATAATATAACCCAATGTCATCATTAGTTTAAGCTAATTAATATCGACGCTTGAAAGGCAATCATATCTAAGCAACAAACATACCGAAAATGAATTGTATAAATATTTTGAATCAGAATTTTTTCTGTTCATTTGATCTAGGTTTTGTAGTTCTAGGACAATTTTAATAACATTAGACTATATCTTTATACAATAAAAAGTTGTATTGTAATGAATTTTCATATTAAAATCAAGACTCTAAAGCACTCTACTCAAATTTTTTCTGATTGTTGCTTAGATATGATCCTTTTAAAGCGTTGATATATTTCTTAAAATATTCTTATATTTGATTATTCTCGAATAAACTTTCAAGACAATAATATACTTAATATAATGAATTCAAATTTAATCACCAATGGACAATACAATGATCAAAGTATAGACATTGCAATTAGCAACTCTCGTGTTGCAGAGCTAACCCAGGATAAAAGTTTTACTGTGATTCATTCTAGAACAAAAATTTCAGCACTGTCGTTGTTTAAGTCTAGCGAACATGCTAATAACAATCTGCAACAACTATATTAGTAAAACATAAGCATACCAGTACTCCCGGCTCACTGGCCTGCACACCAAAGTAGAACCAAGTTCGATTTCCATTTTCAAATTCAGTGCCAGCACAGTCAGGCCTCGTCCACAAGTTAAATTCATAGTCCGGAGTCTCTGTGCTGTTTGTCTTGGGGT
The DNA here is from genome assembly GCF_014839805.1 of Manduca sexta. Lineage (NCBI taxonomy): Eukaryota > Metazoa > Arthropoda > Insecta > Lepidoptera > Sphingidae > Manduca > Manduca sexta. Next base: position 14,515,641 of record NC_051134.1, on the reverse strand, counting down.
TTACACTTGGAGCTGAAGATAATGTTTTTGATCAGGCATGTTTCTGATAAATCAACTGGTGGGTGTTGGTTGACATAATATAAACTGCATTATTGATATCTGATGCTGAATGGACACTGCCTTACCAGTAAGAAAATTGTATTACTATAAATATTTTTTTTCCAGTTTCGTATTACAAGTAGGAATCATTCATTCATTTATTGCATGAAAAGTAAAACTTATAATTATGGAAGGAATTTTTAGGAACTTGCAACAATTAAAAATCAAACAATAATTATTAAAAGTTTTAAACTTGGCTTGTGATAGGATGCGTAAGAAGAGATATTTAAATCAAGGTTGCAATTATTTAGTGACTCAACACCGTAACCCTGTATAGGTAAAGTTTTATCGTAATGCTGCAATTAAATGGATATATGTATGAAAATCAGAGCATAAGAATAATTATTATAAATAAATACTTGCTATTTTAGTAAGTACTTAATATTACATGTAAAGATTTTCATAAGACAATGTGGGAATCTGTTTTGTTATTTGGAAGTCAAACAAGGGACATAAAGTATATTATACATTTCTTTCAAGTTCGAGCCAAACAAAGTGTGACAAATCTGATATGACAACTCACCTATTAGCTCCGTGGGAACCCGCTCGACATGTCCGAGGTTTCCTGAATCAAAATTGTGGATAAAATAAAATCCACCGCACTCTATAATATTGTTTTGATCCATAACTAAAATTGTTACAGGACTACATTATACAAAAAACACAGTCGTAAAATAACGTGAGGTGTTGCGCACACATCCACTTTAACAATTTGTCTACAAAAACATTCTATCGATTTTGCATGTTTGATAATTTCAAAAATGACAAAAAAAACTGAAGCTGCACTGTTTTTCTAAACAAAATTATGTAATTTTGTTGACATCGATTGACGGATAACAGCTGATTTGTTTTATTGGTATTCTTTTTAAATCACAAAATGCCACTAAAATGTTTCTAATCAATGCGTTCGGGATCAATAAATAGGTAATATTTTTATGAAATGTTTTTACATAAGACACGGTTAATATATTTCTTTTCACTTTATATTTGGAAAGACATTTGCCATCATGAATTTTTATTCAAGATGGCGGATATCTGCTTTGCCCAGGCCTTGATCAAATTGTAGGGGAAACGGAAGTGCCAGTATTAAAATATATATTTAGTACCACAGATTGCTAACCTAACCCGTTTTATGCTATGAAAATTAATTTCGTTATATTTAAACATTTTAGAAATACGTTATGCTGTAATAAATAAAATATTACAACGCGAACCTTTATATAACTTTGATTTGTTATCTTTTTGCTTCATTGCCTTTGTTTGTGTCTATGGTAACGTAGATACCTACCTCCTTACATGATAAAAAAGTATGTAATTTTTGCTGGTTACTGTTATCTGCTTGGCTTTATCCAGGCCTACATATCTACTCATCTACCTAACATATTATATCTTATTAATATCTACAGCCATTGCTTTCCTATAAGGGTCTAACTCTACACTCATTATTAGATTCGATGTATTCGCTTCCTAAGAATTGTATATTTTTAGTTTTTTTTTTTATTTAAATGAATGAGAAAACCATTATAGCTGCTCATCAATAATGTTATGCTACATGGTTGCCCATCAATGATAGATATTTTAAAGTAAGAATTATAAAGCACTGTGTGGCATTGCATTACGTTCGTCACACTTATACTGAATCCTGGTGGTAGAAGATAATAATTCCACAGACTGAAGACATAAGATGTTAAGGTATTGCTACCTTAACTTTTTGAAAATTGAATGCGGGACATGTGGATGCCAAATCAACCGACAATCTAAACGGCGGTCGCCCGAAGGTAATCATCAAATCCGGGTCGTAAGGCACGATGACCCCAACATAACCGTCTAGTCGCCCCCATGAAAGTTGGGCGGTAGTCATAAGGCACTTTCTCAGCGAAACCAAAAAAAGGTAAGTAAATACCTACATAAATTTATACTGGTGGATAAAAAAATTAGGCCACCCCTATTTTCACGGCTTATTCATTAGTTATATTTTATTTTAAAAACAAAATTAATACTTAACATCTTTCTGAACATTCATTTTAGTCCATTGAAAAGTTACATTTGGGGTTGCGTTTTTTAGAGGACGCAATTTTATATTTTTGAAGTGTAGGGGGGGTCAGTGTAAAGCTAAAACCAAGTTTGTGGGGTCGCCACCCTTGTCCCACGGCCGCCATCTTGAAAATAGGGGTTGAAATGGTTTTACGATGTATCTCTTAAACTATTTATCTGACAAAAAATATAAACATTTTTGTTGCAAATTAAATTCTCTACAACTGTGGTCCAGTAACTTTTTGTCGTAGAACTATAAATAAATAGTTATAAGCGAAAATGTTAAGAAATTTAATGTTAAGCAATGTCCATTGCAACGTCATCAGAACGTGTGTTTATAAGGTTCATAATACTTTTTTTTGTACTCTCATTACGTACAACACAAACCCGCGGTTGTCGGCTTGTACGCGAATTACTTAGATCCTGAATTGCTTTGGCACAGATGAAGCAATTGTTCACAAAATCAAAGTCTGGTTCTGGAGCTTCTGAAACTGACGATAAACTACTGGAGCTGCTGCTGCGACGACGAACAACATTATCGGTTCGATTGTCCACGTAATAACAATAACACGCAATATGTGCAGTAACTTCCGAAACACTTCGTAAAAAATTGTTTTTGTGAACAATTGCTTCATCTGTGCCAAAGCGATTCAGGATCCAAGTAATTCGGGTACAAGCCGACAACCGCGGGTTTGTGTTGTACGTAATGAGAATACAAAAAAAAGTATTATGAACCTTATAAACACACGTTTTGATGACGTTGCAATGGACATTGCTTAACATTGAATTTCTTAACATTTTCGCTTATAACTTTTTTATTTATAGTTCTACGACAAAAAGTTACTGGACTAAAGTTGTAGAGAATTTAATTTGCAACAACAAATGTTTATATTTTTTTTTGTCAGATAAATAGTTTAAGAGATACATCGTAAAAACCATTTTAACCCCTATTTTCAAGATGGCGGCCGTGGGACAAGGGTGGCGACACCACAAACTTGGTTTTAGCTTTACACTGACCCCCCCTACACTTCAAAAAAATAAAATTGCGTCCCCTAAAAAACGCAAGGTAAGGCCTAAAAAATGTAACATTTCAATGGACTATTTGTAATCTTACAAGAGGGTATGAGGATTAAATTGTTAAGTATAACTGTGTCAAATACCGGATAAATCGTTTTTTGTAGAGATCTACTTTTTTATTTTAAAAATATAACGGCCTGTCGCTATGAGGCTGTATAAAATTATCGTCATCTTAGTATCAGCAATAGAATTCCTGTGCTTACCGTTTCTTTTGCACGAATAAGCAAGGATCTACGCAAAGCAGAAGTCGTTCGAATCGAGACGTCATTACAAACTGCAGTGATCCAGCGAAATGTCGCCCGTATTTGTGAAGTTAGTCGATCCACGGTCCACTATGTCTACAAAAAGTATTTGGAGACCAGTGGTTATATCAGAAGAACTGGATCAGATCGAAATAGGAAGACATCTGAACGTGACCATCGATTTATAGTGTCAGCAAGCATCAGAAATCGTTACTGTTCTGATGTAGTATTGCAGCAATTGCTCAATGGTGTCCGAGGTATTAATGTAAGATAGGACAGTAAGCAGACGTCTTAGAGAACGTGATTTGAAATCATATACTTAGACCTGCAACAGGTCCCAAACTCATCACAGCTCATAAGTTAGCGACACTACATTTTGCTCGTGAACACCGTGAATGGACTTTGGGACAATGAGGACAAGTACTCTTTTCGGATGAGTCCCGTATGTGTCTTTACGGTGCCGATGGTCGCAAAAGAGTATATCGGAGACCTGGAGAATGATATGCACTATGTGCCATGTCTGAAAGGGTAAGCTTTGGAGGTGGTTCAGTTTTGTTTTGGGGTGGTATAAGCTTTAAATTAAAATGTTAAAGTCATTATACCTAAACACAGCCAAATCAACCAATTTAGTAGGTGGTCAAATTTTTTTGTCCACTAGTAAGTATATTTATAGGAATGCCATATTTTATATTAACAGCTTTAACCATAATCTATGACGGATTATCTAAGCAGAAATTGTACTAGGGCTAACACATATTGTAGAGTCTGTATAGGTAGGTACCGTCTCTTGATTTGATAGGCACAAAGATATTAAAAAGATATTAAGTTAGGTAGGTATAAGCTTATCATCTTTTCTATGGCGTTAAATTCCATCACCGGGCTATTCAGGTGTGTTTACTTAATTGGCCGAAATTACCAAATGGCCGCTTGTGCGGCGAGGGGCCTAAAATTTAAATTTTTATGACCGTTTGAACCCGTGATCTTGGCGGTCCATTACACCCTCAATAGAAACCTATTATAAAATCGTATTATTCATTTTAATGAATTTGAACCAAAATAGCAAACTAATTAAAAAACAAAGGTTATCAAAGGAAATCAAAACGAATATTTAAAATTCAATTTTGTATTTTCATTTCGTCCTTACAATTATAACAATATTAAATAAGCTTAGTTTAAGTATACAATATAATAGTTTAGGCGTGGCACTTAACTACGGATTATAAAAAACATTACATTCCTCGTAATTTCGAACAACTCGGCCAATAAATGCCTTGATCACAAACTTACATCTCATCATGTACGACCTACCTACATAATAATTTCTAGAGTATACGTGGACTACGACATTACCTACATCCTTGTCCCCTAAATTGTCTTTTCTGAGCACATTATTTTATTGAACGTGAATACAAAAATGAAACAATTGCAAGACTCATGGACGTGATGAACTGTGATTTTGGCATCTTCTTTTGGCTCCTCGCACCAAAAATAATGACAATGACAACAAATATGAAACCATTTCAAACAATGTTCGCATTGAAATAAAATACATTACGATGGTTTAATAAACAAAATATCACATTTCGGAACTACAACTAGGGTACGTGATTTAATGTTCTTACAATATATGCTTACGCTAACATTACGTTTAGATGTATGTATGGACATTTCCCTACAAATAACATACAATAAGAAACAGTTATCCTAGTGAGCCAAAACACTTACATACCATTCTCTCTGCCACGTATGAGTTAATGTTACCAACAAAATAATTGCAGAGACGCAACCACGACTAGAGCGCCACCGAAGAACGTTGCAGTTCTGTTACATCTAAACTAACTTGCGATTAGAATACAAATGCGTCTGTTTACAAAATAAAAATCATAGAAGACATTTCATTTCTGCGCACTGAATCAAGTCAATCTTAAGATTCGTTAGGCAACAAGAAATATATGAAGCACCATAAACTTTACGTTATCATAAGTTTCCTTGAGTTGATTACTATAGCAAGGAATCGGCAGTTCTGAGACCGAAATTTTTTTTTTTACTGGAAATAAACCGTATAAAATTGGCTCATTTTCTTCAGGTGCCATATTCCGCTTGCAGACACTTTGGAATAAGATTATGACAGCCTTAAAAGTGCCTTGACTGATAAGTGTAGGCAAATAATATACTTATCTCGTATCATGCAATGTCCATTTTACAACCAATCAACATCTCGCGTCCCTTAACAATATTTGGCGCATTGTATTGCTAATGTTGGAATTGCAGCCCTCGCTAACACAAATTGTACATGGGAAATAACATTTAACCACTAAAATAAACTGCACAAATGTAAATGCAGCGAAAAATTGTGTGAACGATACAGGTTGTATCACGTGACAAATTAGGCTTTCTTCGCAATCAATACAAAGGTGTTCGAAAAAGTGAGCGTTGGTGGAAGACGAGTGTAGATTGAGCAGAATAAAACTTAACAAGCGTTATGTTATTGCGATGTGTTTGGGACAAAAAATATTTACATTTCATAGTTTATTTCGTCGAATTTACGCCAAATATTCGGATAATCCAACTGCCCACTTTGAACGTTTTAAAAACAAGAATTATCTAAAAACGCACACGTCAGGAATGCCTTAACCTTTCCCCTCGTCGGGTATTGGTATAGAAACGGTGGTAGGTCGAGTTTGTTCACTGTCCGCGTTCTTATTTACACTGTAGTTGAGGGACGCACGGTTAATCTCATCTGTGGTAGTCAGTTTGCATTCAACAACTCGATAATTGCACGTCGGTGATCCGCAGTCGAAGTCTGGACGCATTATAACTGCATTCGGGATGCTATCTTCGAGACATTTCGATTCTTCCTTGAACGGAGGACAACTATAAAAGAAAAAGTACATTATTAGGAAATAGAAATATTTATTGTAATGTATTCACATATTATTGAGTCGAAAGTAGAGTTGATAAGTCACAAATATACCGTAGTAGGTAATGATTTGTAAAGGTATTATACTCAATTTGGCAGAAAATTCAATATTTAATTACCATATATTATTACTTAAGTTTATGGTTCTATAGTGGCTCTATAAGTCTCCGGGTTAGTGGTAGAGTCACGCTTTAGATAGTGAGGTCTGCATATTCTTGGTTAAGTCATACAAACCACTTGATTTTTAAATATTGTAAGTCTTTTTAATCAGTGGTATTTATTTACTATCAGGCGGCATAGTAATATTTCCTTAAAAATATACACATAACATATATCAATGCATAGTGAATAGTCATTTACCTCAACGGCGGTGGAGTTGGCGAACGCGATAACGGGAAGCTGGCTACTTCTCTAGATATAGCGAGAGATTTGATGGACCCAAAAGTTTGCTCTGGACTAAGTGGCGCTCCTAACACAGACGCCATTCCTCTGTAATAATAAAAAAAAATAATACTTTGAATAGAACGTAGGTAATGGTTTGTTGTTTTCCTTGTAATGTAATCTACTAGAATAACATTGTTCCACGAATCTAATTTTATATTGTTACAAATTGTTATTGTTGTTAGGAAAAACTATGGATAAAATAACAAAATAAGTAACCAATGTAATTACATTTAGCTTTTAACATGTAATGTTTTAGAGCAACGATCACATTGCATTACCACGTAGTGATTTGAAATTCAAAGTTTTGGTGTTTTTATCAGTGGCGGCCTTAACTGATGCGAGACCTCGGGCCAAAGCAAAAAAAAAAAAAACAATTCGGTGCCTCGGGCGAAGCAAAAGAAATCACAGATGCGGGGCCCTGGACGGAGCAAAAATCTTCCGTTTTAAAATGTTTTGAATAGGAGATGATAAATAGAGGTTCAAGGCACCACGTAAGGCCTTAGGCGCCTGGTTAAGCCTGTTATGTGGTATCCATAGGTAGGCCATGTTTTGGCCGTCATCCCATATTTATTTATCGTCAAGAATCAGGTGACAAAAGTTACTTACACAACAGAATCAGATGGCACGAGGAAGGGTAAGGGCGGCGGGCACGGCGCGTCGGCGCGCGCGGGCGAGGCGGGCTCCACGGAGCGCGGGCAGCGCGGCGCCTCGCCCTCCTCCACCAGCCCCAACCAACTGCGCAGCCAGCGCCACAGGCCGGATGGGCTGCCTGCAAGCAGAACAGATCATATCATCACGCCTTTTCAGGGGTAGACAGGTGTAACACTTACATTTCGTTAATTACGTTTGATCCCAAGTGTTTGGAAATGAGCCTAATTGTTCCCATTTACTGGGCATGATTTTAGATTCCGAGCTGATACTGAGCATAAAATCCTAATCACAGTTGTTTATGGACGGTGATGTCACTTACCATCAGGTGACTCAACTACAATTTTTTTTCTGTTAGAAAAATTTAATAAATTGCCCTTTTCCTCTCAGTGACTCATAGTAGTACTTCTCATCTAAATATTGTAAACATGTACCACTAAACACATAAACAATTGTAAGAATGTTGTATTTAAATTCTTCATTAAAAATGCGATTTAAACTTACGTGAATACTTCCTGGTGTTCTGCGGGCTAAGTGGATAAAAGTCCCCGTGAATAGGACAATGGAATGCGAGTCTGCGTTGTCGACGTTGAGCCGCGCGCATTAATATGCACAATACGATGCCTGCAACAAAACATTTTGGGTATCAACTGGATTATACTGTTTCCTTCACTCGAAAATAAGTAAATATTTATTATACTATTTACTATTAACATTTTAAGCAGTAAAATAACCGAGGAAGTTTGGGTGGTATACTCATGTTTATGGAAAATATTGGTTGCCACTAAGGGAGCAGAGCGTGCTAATCTTATCATTCAACTGCCTGAAAAGAAAATTACTACTAGTAAGGAAAATACTAGTAGTCATTTTCTTTTCGGATATGGCTGTATAAGATGCAATATCACACTGTACTTCATCCTGGTCTCACGGAACTAACCATAACCCACCCCGACCACTTCAGATTATGTAAGGAAACTTACCAGCAATAGTCATAAGCGCGCCGGCGACGATGCACACCGGCCCAAGGACCCTCGAGTTGCCTGTAAACGCGATCCGCGCCGCATAATGGTCAGGTTCTTCATTCTCACCGCAACCGCGGTATGATGCCACTGGAAAGGATTGTTGTGATGTTAAAAAAGAGTTTTGTGAATATAGAGGTTTTGTCTTGGGCTGATTCTTACAATTAGCGTTAATGGACTTAAGACACGATAGAAGAAAGTAAAGGCAGTAGTTGTCTATGAATTGGTTTCTTATACAAAATTTACTAATAAAATTTTCCTGATGCGTGTTGGGTTTTTTATGAGAGTGCAATAAATCGTTTTACGTAAGTTCATAAACCTCATTTTCTATTATTTCTTAGCTCATATGCCTGCTCTAGTGTTATGTGGTCATAAAAGGCGGGAATAAGTAGATATGAGATGACTTGACTTATCTTGTTTATGTTTTTCTAATAAAAAAAAAGGAAATATGTATTATGGTTGAATGATTATTTTCATATATTTTTGTAATCTTACGAAGAATATTCATCTATTATACCTCACTGGTAGGGTGAATGCGCATTTCAACGTCAGAATCTTAACGTAGTAGTGTAGTTTTTAAGCAGTAACTTACTACGGGCGGGTTTTAGGGATTAGTGGCCTCTGGCCAATTTATTATAAGAGTGTATTTATGCTATTTATACGATAAACTCATCGGGTGGCTATAAATTAACTCGCTAGGCCAGAGCAGCATATAAATAGACAGTCTTATCCGAATTGGGACAGCGGGTTTGTCTATGGCCATTAAATTTAATAAACAATAGAGATATATCCGTTGCTTTTATAAAGACGTTTTTAGAATTATTAAAAATAATCGCTATTGACAAAATGGTAAAAATATTTTTCCATTTTTTTTATTTCCTATACCCATTTCAATAACATGTTTAATTTTTGCATTGGTGTTTACATCAAACACATTACCTGAATATCGATGTATTTAAATTTCGAATAGAAATAAAAAAATGTCTATGCTCCCGCCATGCCAATAACAGTTAAATATGTTTACCTGTGAGTACGCAGCCAACTAGCATGAACAAGAACCCGAATATGGGCAGGACGATTTGGCAGTTTGCAGCGACGACTACGCCGGCGACTGCCAGACCGCCTTCCACTTTCTCCAGCCTTAGTCTGGAGATGGCGGGCGGACATCTTGGTTTTCCCACTGGAACGCGCACCAACGGCTCACCGGGGGGCGACGTGGTCCTGAAAAAAAAAGGATATTTAGAACTGTGGAATATGTTTTTACAAATTACAAGCTACTATACACAAAAGCAACACCACTCCTTTGAATGAAGCACTGCGTGAATAACACTGCGCTCGTAACCCTGGGACATTCGATTTCAAATCTATGCCAACTTAATTGTATTTATTGGTACACTAGCAGGGTTTTAAATAAACATATTTAGAGTTCATAGCTTAAAACTAAAACATCGATCGGTAACAGAAGAAGGCATGACTCAATGGGGATCTTATTTTTATTCGCACTCATTATAGACCAAAGCCTTTGCAGAATTGTTGCTTTCATAAGCCTTATATTAGCTTCTTTTTGTAGACCTAAATTAATTTTGAAATGTCTTTTGTTATTGATATACTCAGGTAAATAAATTTTATTTTAATCGTCTAGTGCCTAATTTTTTATGTTTATGTACAAGTTAGGGTCGAGATAAAGCTAGTTTACGTATTTTTACGCGATTATTTGTTTAATGTTTACTTCCGACGTTTAAAGGCTTTACAGAGTAATTAAGGTTATAGCTTAAGGTCCATTTTCATACATTTTGTTTCACCTTTAATCTGGGTAACTAAACAAGTATGGACAAGTAAAGAATTTAAATTCACGTCTAGTTAGTGATTCGTTCTCGCAGTTGAAAGAAAAACGTAAAAATAATTAATATGCATGGATATTTCGGCCTTTAAAATTTAATATGACGAAATAACCTTAAAGGGCGGACACATTGCCATGAAGGCTGCAGTCTTCGCAAGTCCGGAGTAAAAAGTAAACAAATAATCACAAAAAATCTGTAAAGTAATTTTATTTCAATATCTTTGTTTAAATCTAAGATGCCTAGATTTTGTTATCTTTCGAGGAAAAATTGTTTGCATAGGTATATAAAACTTTTTTGTTGAATTTATTTCTATTAGGTTGTCTAGAAGAGATCGCTCTAGATAAGACAGCCATTGTATAATAACTATAATATACATTATTTGCTGCGATTTTTTCTACTAAGCCGTGTCAAAAATTTCCTATCTACATTATTGTTTGGATTATTTTATAAAACGAGTTAAGAAGTAACAACCGCATCTACAATTCTCAATTTGAAAACAGCCCGATCTTGCACTCCAGCGCACTTTAAATTGTGTGTCTATTTTTTCCTTAGTTCTGTAAACGATTTGTAAGAACAGGTGCGCAGCTGTCATTAACACTGTGTCTGCGCATCTTTAATATACCGACATGCAAACTTTTCCACATGTATTGTTAAACGAATCTGTTTTGGCAATCGTCTTTGGCGTGAATGTAAGACAAAATGTACGAGTATTCATGATTTTATTTAAATGAATTTAGAAAATACTTATGCAAATTTATATCAAGTACTTGACATTCTTTTTGGTGCGTAAAATTTTTGAGCACCTACTTTTACTAATTATCACTTTGCTAGCCTATGTAGATTGTATATACTTTTGCAGTTGAGATGTTAAAAGCATCTTCCTTATGTATTATTTTAGGGGTTTAAACAATAATATCAATAAATCCTTGTATTTTAAAATATTGTTATCGGATCCTCTTTCCTTTATGGGCTTCATCTGGGCAGAGAACAGTTGACTAATAACAAAGTATATTTAAAACATTGCTAATTGCCGGCAAACTTCTACATAACAATCTTGGCTCAACCTTGAGGGTTCAGCGAGTGAGCAGGGTCCGCGATATTTATGTCACTCTGACAACGCTCTTTGGCACTTTCATTGAGCAAAATATTATTCATCTATTTATCTTATACATATTTAGATTATCTTTGTGATGCCTACGATACGCCTTCGTTTTTCGTATTTAATTTAATTATAATTTTTGTTGTCGAGCCAAAAGAACGTAATGAATTTAATTCGAACGTCGACGAGCAACTGGGATTTCAAAATTAAAATAGGAATTCGCGCGTAAATGTCGATACCTTCATTTCATGTTTAATCCCAAAGAGTGGAATTTCGATCGAACATCGCAATTACTTTCGGCCAAGTATTGTAACAAGGGTAATGACTGGATCCGAGTAAAATTAGAGTTACGTGATACATCATTGTGATTTCACCACTTCAATTCCCATTTCTTGGTAAAATCCGACATCAAATGGATGACACATTCAAATTAAAGGAAGAATTTAATAGACCATGAATGCCTGAAAATGAGTATTCATTGTGTTAATAATTTTAATTGATGAGCTGATATTGAGATAAGAAATGCTGGTAGTGTCGTTGCAACTATAACCGATTGCAAATCTCATTCCACTATCAAAGCGAAATTTTGGTACTGTTTTATGAACTATATGAAAAAAGATCTCAACTCGATTGCAAGAAAGGGGCCAAGCATTCTGGAAAATATTAAAATGGAATATAAAAGGGACATGAACTTCGCCAAGGGCAATACAAGGAAATACGGATTGCTTGGCAGTAATAAGAAAATGAAAACATCGTGTGCAGACGTCAGTATTGTAACATAAAGATTACGTGTTTTGCGTTGTAGTTTGTGGATTTTTTTGGTTCCAAAGCCCGTCGAATCGGAAGTAGGCTATTAAAGTTATTTATATCGCTTGAAAATCTTATCTTAGTACTAATATAAATGAGAAAGATTAACATGCAGGCTTCTTCTGATCTCGAATATTTGTTCCCATGAGAAATAATGTTTTTTTTTTAAATAGTGCTAGCGGTGTTCTGGGACTTTTGTAACGGGAAAGGCTTATCTCGTATTTAATATGCTAAAAACTAGGGCACTTCAATAATTGGTATATAAAACTTTTCTAGAAAATAAAAACTATATAGTCTAAATACTATTAAATGCGTACTAAAAATACCGCAAACACGTTAAGTCCGGTAATCCGCTACGGTTCAGTATAACGTGACGCTAACAGCTCGTAAACAGTGACCAGATGCATCGTTTGGAAAACAAGCGAAAACTCGTTAAATAAAAACAACAGTATGCCCAAACAATAAATAGTTTACGAGTCGGAGATTATGTCACGGATCAAGAATTGCTTCAGGGACGGATTTCTATTATTCAGAGTCGGGAACAGGCGCGAAGGCAAAGATTTAGACTCGAGGTTGGCTTTAGGCCTGTGATTTTATTAAAGCTGAACAAGACCGGTATTTTGCACGTATTTTGTTTTATTTGATATTGGATTTAGATGGTGTAAGATGGAAACGCTTGTTAAATAACAACGTTGTATATAAAGAAGAGAATAAAGAAACATTTTATTATTAGGACAATAACAGTATAACATTTACGATAGAAGGAGAAAAAATAAAACAAACAAAGAATTATACCCGTTGTGCCAACAATGGGAACCCTCATTCAGCTACTTGCTGCAGTTATAATTTAAGTTTACATTTTATTCATATTTGTTTACTTTCTATTCAAATGCAATTATGTCTGCATCTTCATATTATAAAACCCTCGATATAAGCTAATGTGGTCGGTATTTCCATTTGATCTAAAGATTAAAGTTTAACTATTATAACAGGCTACAAATGTTGATTTCGAATAATTATGACAGCGATGATCGATATATCTTGCGATCGATTTTATAAAATTTGTGGTGACATTTTCAAATATTAATAGTTTACCGACTAATTACATAGAGAAATAATAAATATTTGCAGTCTCTATATAATGGCGCAGACTACCAAAAATATCCTTAACACTGACTACCAGAAAAGTTATAACTACGTACGTTCCTCACATAATATAAGTAAGCAATGAGACAGGACGTCTTAATCAGTTTTATTAGAAATGACATTTGATAGTCTAGACGTTAAATAAAATAAAGGAAAACGCAATTATAGTAGTTCACTCAATTCCGGAGATAAATATGATGGGCAAAAAGCGTAACATAATTTTCTCTTTTAGATTGAAGTGGAATCAATGAAATAAATATATTGTAGATCATTTTTGTACTCAGAAATCATCATGAGTTCTTTGATAATTATATTGTGCATTGAATTGTTAATTTTTGAGTTAAAATTGATGATTTCAGTTTCAATAGTCATATTATTATTGTTTATTTTTGAAGCTGTTTTCTTATACATATTTTATCGATTGTCATAATTATTATTATGGTGTTTGATACTTTCAAAACAATATCAAAAACAAGTGCCCGAAAGTAATCGCTTACCTCTAGAATATACAAATCTATTTTCAGATTCATTATACCAATGGGCACTTACGAACGCCCGATAATTTTGTCAACAGAAACTTTAACAGGTTTTTGAGTGCTCTTAAATATAAAACCATAAAATCGAATGTCCGATATTTATAAACATGTTTAAGATACGAAATTGGAAATGTATAATGGGTCTCGCTAGACTAAACATCTTCAAAGCTAATATAATTTTCGATTGATATACGCGTGTTAATTAAAACAGGTTTGGATCGCGTTTTAGTTGGCGTGAGTGATGCTCGGCAGTTACGTTAAAGTAGTTCAGGTCGGCAAACTTTACACGAAATATTGCTTCTAAACGCAGCATTCGAAATAGAGTATAGCTAAATAATATTCTTTCCAAGCATAATCTATGGAAGTCTTGAAAGTGAAAATCTCTCTCGTATGGAAGATGATATGCTATTATAATGTCATCTAAAACAACTGAACTTAATTTGAATGTTTGAATGCGGCAATAATTCACCAATTGGGTCTGTTTTGGTAGAGTGCGAATAAAATCGACAGGTACAACTGCTTATATGTGTTTTGGCGTGTAAGGTAATTTGGAAGGCATACATGTGAAACGTTGCATAAATCGGTGTGCAATGAAATATGATTTACGGAGAGTGCGTCTTCAAGAGCTTCGAGTACGTTTGTACTGTGGACTTCTATATATTTTAGGCACTGCGTAATTTGCCCGCAAGGTGTATTTCACATTGCACGGTTTAATGTTTAAATCGATTAGATAAAGAAAACAAAAATTAAATTTGACCTGAACATCCGCTCATGCCATTGCGTTTGTAATGCACATCTGGCTAGCGCTAAAATTTAGGCCAGCTTAGAAGAACACTGTAATGGCGTAGAATATCGCTAAAATTACTATGGCTGATATTTTTCAAAACGATGAACGTATCGGTTTTTGTAATATTACATGACATGGAAATTGGTTTGATATGAGTTGAAAAAGTTTCAGAGAAGCAAATATTCATGTCAATATCAAAGTTTCTGTAACACGTGAAAAAAAACGTGACGCGCGGGCGTTGGTGACGCGTTTTTGGCACCACCGTGCGGTTTAATTACGGGCCATTGTACTATTTTATGGACGTTTATTAATTTCTGTCACATTGATTTCCTTGTTGTAATATGTCGTTATAGAATACGGGACATGAGTCAAGTTTTATTTTACCATTTTCAGTAAATAAGGTTTGCATTAATGTTAAAGATGTCATTTTATTTATGCGGAAGCTTGTAGACATAATTAGTAACCTATTTTCAAATGTAACTCTATTTGATATAGTAGTGCAATCTACGGGAACAATGAAGAAATAATAATTACTAGTAGTAATTAAGCTAATTAGTATAGCAGGGTTACACGTGTTACTTGTTTTAAAAACAGTTTCATTTTCCATATACATGCTGCAAAAATGGCAACTCAAATGTACTTACATAATAACACAATACACTGTCTATGTAATAAATTAATTATAATGAATATATAGTATCATTGACATTTATTGTTTTGTGATAAATTATTATGTGTTGATGCTTTAAATTTGATACGAATATTAACAGGAGAAGCCTCAAGGACAACCATCAAAGCATTTTTATGATTACCAAGAACTATATTCACCTACCATAGAATATGACAAGTATTTAGGGCCGGAATGACAAAACGTATCTTAATTTGGGATCACAATACATTCCGAGTTTGTACGACGCCATTTTAAAGAGCTAACGTCATTTCCTCCACGTCATTTTCGTGCCACCGAGTGCCGCGAATTTTATTATATAACTTATTTATTGTGGACATGTAAAAATGTACTATCTATATATCAAACAGGTAGGCAAACTGAATGCAATTTTTAAGTGTCCGTACTTTGAATTTAAAACACTTCCGTGTCTGATAGAGGTTTGTTGGTTGTTGTAATTGAATCATTAACGGATATAATTCTTTAAGTAGTATGTATTATTTAGAATGGTTGACTTCTACCTATATATGGAGCATTAATTGTATTGTTTGAGGATTATAATTAATATTATTAACTTACTACTACTAAACACAAATTTTATGGTTATAAATACATGGGTACTTGATAAAAAAATATGGTAGTAATGTTACATAATAACTAAGATAAATCAAGGAAATACAATGTTTCGCAATAATTCATTTCTTTATTGCGTTAGAGTATGGTTTAATTGGCCATAAAGAGTACATATTTCTGTTTTGATTAATTTTTTTCTATTAATATAACTTTTATCGTCGTATTACTTAACATTCCAAGATTAATTTGTTTCAAAGGACCTTTTATGTAGCACTAAATTATTTGCGTGTTTAGGGCCAGCATGTTAAAAGGTAACAAAATTGTACTAATAAAATATTTTACTATAACATTGCATTGATGTCAGTTTTATGTGGTACTAGATCGCATCAAATCCCACACAATTATATTAAACTCTCGCTCCATGGATTTATACAACCATCCCGATTCCTCATTGACCAGAAACTCAACCTATTTCCAGAATATTACGCGCGATGAGATTTCGTTTTAGTAAAATGTCTGCGCCTATCGACTGACGTAGGCACTTCGGATGCGAATGTATGGTCCAATGTTTGTTTAGAATACTTTTTAATGTATCTGGTTAGGTACATGTTTTGAAAACAGTAACAGCAGATAATGGCCTATTGTCGGTTTTTTATTTAAATAACTGTAAATATTGTTCAGTCAGAGGTGAAATTGATTTCGACAACAGAAAAAAACATTTTATTACGATCGGATTGGAACAGAAATACGGATATGTTGTTGAAACGGCCAGTGTTTGTACATATGGCAAAATAAAATTGAGAGTAAACGGTTGAAGCGGACAGGTTCGAACCGATCATAAAACAGAATTGCGCCGCAATCGAACATCGTATACATTTGTTCAAACTCTTGCAATAGAATATCATCGTAACTGTTTTCTTTAGAAATTTGAAATAACAAAGTATCTTTTTATAGTGACTTTACTGCACCTGATAGTAAATGGAATGGGCTCCAATAGAATGTCGACTGACGAGAGATGATTACCCCTCGGCAGTCAAAACAATTATGCCGGCCTGTTGGAATCGGATATACACAGGCTGATCCCGGAACGCGACACCTTTACGTGTGCCTTTATGGCGGGTTTTAACACCTTGTGTCCGATGGTAGCCATCCAGGTGGATATAAAATATATCCTACCACCAGCAAATTCATTTCGCACATCATGTCGAACACTATTTAGCTAAAAAATATCACTATACATGCTACACTAACTACACGAAGTAATTTGTGGTTATTCACGAAATTCACAGAAGAACGCAAAAATCACGATAATTAATCACGGGTATAAAAAGGCGGGACAGAGACAAAGGATCAAAGGGGAGACATAACTCAGTTTTATCAGATCTGACGACGGTTATCACTTGCACCGACGTCGTGATTGTGATTGATGATTTCAGCGAGCTGTTATCGTACATGGCATCTGATTAACTGTTGTAAACTTAAAACACCATACAAAGCAGCGGAATATATGTTTATGCATTGGAAAGTTTTGTTAGTGAAACACTGATACGAGGATGTAAAATTTCTTTTCATTCTTGGGAATCTACGATAGTGGCTTCCTATTTCCTCCCTATATCTTTGTTCTAGTCTAGGGCGAAAGAAAGGTCCCAAGTTTGTAAATTAATAAAACACTATACATTTCTAAAGTTAGCTTTATTATTTGAATTTTAAAGGAGTTTAATATTTGTGAATGCATTAGAAATGTAAACTATTAAGCTTAGAATTTGAAATGTTACTGTTGAATATTCAAGGGGACGACTAAACGCGCCGAGAGCCAGGCTGAGATAGGATTAGAATTAGCGCAAGAGTTATCTCCCAAATCTAGATCTAAGGTTTGTTTGTAATTATTTGAAAACTAAGAAGCAATACTTCATTCTTGATATACAATCTTTCAGATTGGTAAACACGCTTATTAACGTGATAAATTCAAACAAGAATCATCTATAAACTTGTCAACCGAAATAACAATTCATTGAACACATCAAATACGTTTCGTATCGTTCCGGCGCGGCATCGGCTTTCAATCGGTTCGTTTTGTCCAATTCCATTGGTGTTTGTGATGACAAGTGAAGAATGGCCGGGTATAACGGTGGTTCCGGTCGGGCGGCGTCAATTAACCGAGGTTTCTGATCCACTGACCGTGAACGAGCCGTGCCATTGTGAGTCTTATGTGTTGTTGGTTTCACGTCACGTGTGAGTTTAATGAGGCTTTCGTAAAATGTCTACTGCTCATCGAAAGTGAGTTAATGTTAGTAATGGATGAATTCATTGGTATTGTAGGGTGGACATTTTGTAATAGTTTTCTAATGTATTTTTATGCGATTTATATCCCGATATGGGGATAAACCTCGTTTTCAATCACAATGTAGGACGGAACATACTTGGCGAAAAGTAGATGTCTTGACTGTACCTCTTCCTACTTCTTTGGGGGTTAACGCATGAAGTGTTTGTGTAAGTGTATTATTTATTTCCTCATGTTCATTGTTCTTTAAAATTATGCATTGTAAATCAAATGAAATTGGACAACTGTTTACGTTCATAAATTATTTTGAACTCAAAAATATACAATGCCTTCTAAACAGAAACTAACAATAAAGCCATAAGAAAGTACAAAGAATGAACAGAATCATGAAGAAGCCTGTATAGTAATTTAATGTTAAAAATGTATTTTACAAAATTGTGGGCGATACCAGAGGAAATATTTCTAGGGATTTGTTGGTATAATATATATTGCGGGTTGCAGATTTACTTTGTAAAATATAGTCTGAAATACGTTATACACTCTTAGTGATAAGTGTGTGGGCAGTGAATGTTAAATAGAAGAATGTTTTCTACGTAAAAATGGACTTGGCAACGTTCTTTTACCAATTATTAAGCACCGAACGATATTGTAAAGCGAGTATGCATTTCTAGTTGCTTAATGAAGATTACAAATTGACTACAATACCTATCTAAATTTAATTGAATCTATACTAATATATAAAGTCTGATTTCTTTTGTTTGTTTTTTGATCTCAGGAACTACTAAACCGATTTTGAATTTTTAACTACATTACACCTGAGTACTAAATGCTACTTTTTACGTCGGGACATTTTTTATACCAAAAAATGATTTTATTATGCTGATGAAGCCGCGGACATATGCTAGTTTTGAAAATAAAGAAAAAATAACTTCCCCAATACCGCAAATAACTAAGCACTTAACAATTCCATTGTAGAAGTTCAGAATGCAGTTAATTATTTAGGTTACAGAAAGTTGTGAGAACAATTTAATGGTTTTAAGAAAATGTTTTATGTTCTGCACAATAAATCTCTGGCGTTTAAGTTTTTAGCCAACTTTAATTGCTTTGGAGCTAAATCTATGCAATTGGCTTTGATGGATTTTGTTTAATGGGACGTAATTTGTTATGAAAACTATAAAATATTTTATTTGTTTAAGTTTAATATGAATAATGATAACTCCTTAAGTATACTAAAAATTTGCCAGTAATTTATTATTATTATATTTTGTAGTTAACAGCAGTGATTTATAGTTCGCGTGTAACATAATGTTAAAGAAATTGCATCTAAATTATTCATATTTTTTTAAAAATAGGGATGTAGATCTGTCCGTTAATCTATTAAATATACTAATAACATTCTAGCATTTGACAAACTCAAATAGCGTGATTAAAACACGCCGGTCAAAACGTATTGTTTTGACCGGCGTGTTTAAATTGAAACAATGCAAGAGACTCCAGAAGGCGAGAATATCACGTCACACGCGGTGATTTATTTCTGGAAGCACATTCTGGCAGACGCAGGGGGGCAATTCAGTCATTACACCGCACAGTCGAGTCGAAAATAGTCACCCGTCCCCCACACAATTGAGTGATGAGAGGACGCGGCTAACTGAAACATCCTACATAACCTCAAACTATAGATATCCGTTAAGGCGCAGAAAAAAAACTGGCGAGTGACGCACTTGGCTCATTCTTGTGAAATATTGGCTGATTAAAATACTTATTAAATTTTAAAACTGTTAGGTAACAGCTGACGTCAGATTTCAGTAGCGGTTTACTATTCTAACTTATAAACAAACAACTATGAGGACCTAGTAATCCAATTATTTAGTAAGTTAAAGATATCAAAATTAAAATCAAAGTAATGTACTTAATTAAAATCAACGACTTACGCAAAAAGTCAAATGCTCGTTTCATAAAGGCATTATTAAATGATTCGTTTCAGATTGATGTAGTTTTATGACCTGTAACTTTTCAAGTGCGTAATTGGAATGATCTTTTAGGTTATATTTTAGGTAAATGAACCCCAGCTACGACTTGACCGTAGTCTGACAAAGTTCGTTCTTACCTACATAGATATTATAGTCTAAGTATGGCGCCTTGGGAGTAAAGCTTACGATAAAAGGGGTAAATTAAGAAATAATTGCCTACATAGCGTCGAAACTTTCGGCCTTAAATGCGGTTTGAAATTTGGCTTCCAATTTGCCGGCTTTCTATTATCTTCACGTTAGTTTGATATTTTTTATGATTTTATTCGTTTTAGGTGATGAAAAGCAAGACGCTTTTGAACATGATAATAGTTTATTGAACTGTCGTGAACATTGTATTGTATCATCTTAATACTAATTTACATCATGTAAGTAGCTTAATTATATTCTGAATAATATTTTCTTCAAACAGAGCAGGTGGGTGAGCAGTGAGGTAACGAGGTGGTCAGGTGGGTCATCTGATGACAACTATAACCATCAAAACGGACAGAATGCTCTAAACTACCGGTACGTAAAAATATCCAAGAAAAGGCTAATCTTCGTAATAATAGCCAAAAAAAATTTACCGAGGCCTTAACAATTCAATGATCGCAGTTGTTTGTACGAGGTGCTTCCTGATTACCGTTCAACACCGACACCACTGTTGATGCAGATCAACCGTTAATTCCTTAACAGAGATGACTCTTAATAAACATATCATTGCGGGAACACTTGAGACTAAAATAGATCTTAAGAGGATTACGCGCGGGACGTATTAACTCTAGAAATAACTCAGACTGAATGAGAGGAAGTTTTTATCTTACTATATTTATGTAAAGAATGATGATATTTCTTTAGATTCTGTTTTTTATGAAGTTAATACCGAATCTCATCAACTTAAAGTTCCACCCAAAAATAAGCTGAAATAATCTATTATTTACAATAGATCCTTATTAATAATCTGGATAAATTTATAATATAATTTGGTAGATAAAATAGTTATAAATATAGATCATATTGTTTAACAAGAGTAGTCGGAAGAAGTAGTAATTACTGGTTCTAATGAGGATAATAATATGTTACGACTTTCGGACATAGTGCCAGTAGAGATTGAAGTTCCTTTTGATGAATAAACAAGAGAATCATTAATTGAGTGAATTATAGTAACTCATCCGGATTGCAATAATGATATTGATTGAGAGATTATCAACAGATAATGAACTTTGATCAATAGATATTAGTGAAGGAATTTAAGTGAATGTTAAATGCGATTGTATGTCTTAGGTATGATAGGAATGCACAAGTAACTCTGCTAAGTGAACTAGTTTATCTACTAAGATTGATATCACGTATTGACAATGCAGCCGACCAATTACAGGCCATATTGTATGCCATTACGGAAATTTATGCCGCGATAGCAGATCAAGATTAATGATATGAAAATACATTCATCTCATTTAAATGTGTTTGCATATTATAATCATTAATAATTTAACAACATATTTTCAACAACATTATGAAGTTGAGAAAAGTTTAAATTATAGTTATTTATTGATAATATTAAAAATAAGAACCAACATAAAGCCTCAAGCGATCTAAAAATACGTACTTAGCAGCATATCTGGTATTAAATCGTTCAAAATTTAAACTCTCTAAATCCTGGAAATTGTAGGAAATCTGAGATAGGTAGCCAGATGGATTACTAAGCAAAGAATCGTATCTGCAGGTGAATTTATTGCAAATGTGTCATTTAACGTGCCCACCAACGCTTTTCAGCACAAAGTAAAGTATCACTCTCGTAATTTCAAGCGTCCTCAACTTTGTGATGGCGAATCTGCTGTCAATTTTTGCTGACTAACGATGGTATCAGCTGAAGATTGCCACAAAGAAATTAAAATGATCATGTATGAGACTTCTTGTTTCCTTGTTATCTAACCCTTCCCTTTAAGTTATATATTAAGATGTGTAGGAAATGCGTGGCAGTTACTATTTCACGGCCAGTGTTATATTCATATGAAAATGTGCGTAGGATGCCATGAGGAAACAATGGAACTATGTAGAATATTTATAGACTTTATAGCTGGGAAAACAGTAGAGAAAGGTTACTTGAATCTTATTGGTATTTATATCAAAACAATATTATGATTTATAAAATTGGAATTTACATAGTTTCACAAATTCATCAATAATACTGTGTTGTTTGTAAAAAAAAAAAACTGATAATAAAAAACATAACGAAGTACGCTTCATACTTGAATAGAATGCTAAATGCTTATTGAGTAAAAAATCCTGACTATAGCCTTATTTCGCTATCATTTACGTTCATTATGACCTGAGTCTGACAGTCGACAAGAATCCGAGCCTTTTGATAGCATAAGGTAACTAGGTCGTGGAAATAAAAGGCAGATCTTCGTAGAGGTTGTTTATCGAAAGTATACCGCCACAATAAGGAAGCGGATTCGTAATTAGATGGGTTCATTCTGAATACAAATACGATGGTTATTCCGATTGCTTTTTCTGTGCGGAACTTTCTATGGTCTTTGAATGACAATGTGCGGTTCCGTTGATAGTAAATCGTTCGATGATATTTTTTCTGATGCGTGATGTTTCCAATCGTTGGTGCCTGAATGATGGTATTATTTCCTTAGTATTTGGGTTGTAAAAATAGAAGAGACTTGTCCGTTGTAAGTTGCTTTGGTATTTTCTTAATTTCGAGGCTACACTAATATGGGAATAAAAACTAATTCGTTTTGTACTATCCTAGCTTTTGCTCTCGGTTCGCTCGCGTGTATCAGTTTTGTCTGGGTAAAAGTACTGGTATATATTTTTCCGGGATAAAATGTTCTAAGTTCGGTCCAGGGTCTTAACTTTCCCTCGACTATCTCCATTCTAAATTTTATCGAAATCTGTTTGGTCGTTTTTGGTGTTCAGACAGACAGACGCAGCTGGAGCCTTCGTTTTAAAATATGTAAGGATTTTACACACTATTGAAATATACTATTTGAAACATGAATATTAAGTACCGTATGCACTTGTGATATTAGATAATAACTAAATACTGTCGCGGCGCCAGTTTGCGTTTTTTTATGTTATGTAAAAAAGTGTCATATTATCACATTTTGTGTGAATTACGTCATTCACAAGCAAGTCAAGCATAAGTCATAGGTTTCGTGCACGTATTGCAGCGACAATAGTATATATGGTCACTGATCTACTATGCTAATAGTTAGAAAGACATTTAAAGGTAAATATTCATTATAGCGAGGATTCATTGCATCGTACCAATCTACTAACAAAGAAAATAAATAAAATTTATTAAAGATCTTATCAGTAAGTAAATCATTAGAGCTACATAATCTGTTAAAAGATAGGAATCCACGTATCGAATTGTCATTATTTAGTTTCCTATTTCAATCCAGAAAATTAGTCGATAAATTATAATTCTGTACGCACACACATCGGTACCCGTTAGACCAGACCGGAAACTTTGGCAAATACCTTTGTGGTTTCAAACTGGATTTGCTTACGGGCTGGTCAGACTGATTTACTTTTTCTTTTTGTAGTGCACATTCTATTCTAAGTAGGTAGTTGCTATCTAGTATTATTAACGTTCATGTACTAAAGTTGTTTATACGTTAGATAAATCAAAATCTTGATAGATTTTTTTATATGTCTAATGTATGCGGTTGAAAAAATCGTGATATTTGATGCTGTGTTTCATAATATCCGTGGGTTTTGTTTAATATAAAAAATGTAATTTAAACATATCGAATACAAAAAGTATCATTGACTAATAAAAACCGGCGTCTAAAAACTGTATTTCGTCCACGCTTTTTCTTATAACTAATTTGATAGATCGAATTACATGCTCTCTTCAATTTTTATTAAATTATTTACATTACCATTTTGTTGGCGCAAAATTCTAAGTACTCCATCCATAATCCAAACTCATAGGTTTTTGGTCCTTTAAGTTCGAACAGGTTTCTATAATTAACAATAAAATGCCGTTTTAAAGTACTATCATTAATATCTACTGTTAAGATGCTTTTTTCTATGTTTCCAATAGGACTCTAAATTACTGTCAATAAAGACTTCTTTACATTACCAACAACATCTCAGTTACTTCAATATGTCTGGTCACACCTTAAGCAGGTGAGTTTAGTTGCGGAAGCGCCGATGTGGAAACAAGACGGGGTTCAACGTCCGACGTCCCGTTGGTCCCATCGTCGTTCAATCATAGCTTGATACAGTTTTTACTCAAATCTATTACCAGAACACAGCAGGGAACAAATTTGGTAATATATTCCTATTGTATATGTTTTAAGCGTACTTGCAGGAGAGTTTTTAATGACGATATTTTAGTCATTTGGTTACGTTATTAAGTAAACCTTTGGTTAGTAAATAAATTAATGTAATTTGCAAGAGACGATAGCTCAATCAGAATATAGAGAGTTAGATTTCTAAAACCAAACTTACGTGGACGCCCTAAAGTCTACTGTCTCATTAAGACTATTGGCGAATAATTCGCCGATTAACTTGACGGATAAATATGACTACGAATTATGAGTATCGAATATATACGAATAAGCTGTTTACATAGTCGTATTCATGTCTATTCGTTTGTACTCTGCAACTATATAGATCAAAGCCAAAACATACTTTAAGTTAAAGCCTGTCTGATAGCAACAAAATGCCAACAACACAGCAACTTTAGTGAATTACAAATTCGTCATTATTTCCCAAGCAGGACCATTCCTTTGTGCTCTGCTCTCAATTCAAAACGATTTTCTTTCAAGCTAACGTTAGTCTTTTGGTGTTTACCAACGTGAATGAAAACTGAACAATACCAGTTACTATAACGCACGCCGTCTAGTTTTGATACAGCTAAAAGGTTTTTTCGAGTGGTAATAATATTATCTTTGTAATATTCTTAGGAGTTTGCGAAACTATGCTGCGAAAAGGTGATAACGAGTCGGGAAACATTTGTCGGGATTTTCACTCTTATTACGTCTTTAGGTACTTAGGAATATTAAGGAGATAAAACAATAATATAATTTTTTATAATGTTCATTTGAATAAGTTTTATTTCCAACCATGTTTTTACTTACTATTTATGTTTATTATGATTATTTTATTATTCCATTTCATTAGATTCATACGTGTTTATGATAAAAGTCGTAAATTGTGACAAGTAATGGGCGCACGTTTCAATCTTTGATCTCAAACGTTAATACACTTCGCATATGACCGAGAGTGTGACGACACTTTGCTGTTTTCAAATTGTTTACTTTTCCTTTTACACTCTGTTAAGGATGACGGCTAGAACGAAAGTTTATGTTTCCTTGTTCTCTTTGGATGAAAGAACACCGTCGATAATACATATTCATCTGCGTTTACCTACTGGGTGAGAAACATAGAGAACTGCTTAATTGGCATATGAGTAAATTTATGATTTACAAATATCGGTCTTATGTCTGGCTGTTGAAGGTATAACTAACTGAAGCCACTAAATATCAAAGACGACCAGGGGGCATTATTCTCTATCATATGTAAACTCGTAACATTGGTGCGTTACGTTATCTCTGTGAATTTAACGTTGAATGGTATTCTGTATGAAAATTTCTGTAGTTTTGCGCCACGCGGTGCGTTACGTGCATGTTACGAACTGTCAAAATAACGTGTGGCATAGTGAATCAGAAACCAGCTGACTTCGTATGTGACGTAAAAATGACGTCACCAGAACAGTCGTAACTATGCTCAATAAATCTTATAACCATCAATAAAAGACTATTTATTTTTCCCTCCGCTAAGTCCAAACAATAGCATTTGGACTATTAATGATCTTTGAACTAATGCCAAGTTTTCTAACATTGTAAAGTCCGCGAATTTTGGAACGTGCGTTTAAAAAACAACTCAAAATTAATTACGTTAAAGTTATATATAGATCGATGTTAAATTTGTCATCATTGCGTACTTTCATATCATTTGCAAAACGTTCACGTGTTTCTGCGAGTGATCATTTCTCGTGATTGACACATAGTTTACGTGATAATTTATAAACAAATTCAATTTACACTGATACATCTTTATAAATAAATCATGAAATAGTCTGGTTCGTGTCCTATTCTAATACATAAAGTAAGTAATAGTGTTACATTTTTTACTGATGGTTATCTTTACTCCTTTTTTATACAATTCAAATAAAACTGACTAAATAGTGAAACACGTATGTTTTTATTATGTGGAGTTTATCTTATTAATATCTCACAGGCTTTACGAAAATAATTCACTTAATATAGGCAAAGCTAAGTTTTTATGATATAATTGTGTTCCCACAGCAACACTTCGACTTAATAGGGCGTTGAAAAGACGCATAAATGATTAGGCGCCTATCGCCTCTTCAATCTGAATATTTAATGCCTCAAGCTTGTTCCAAAAGTTATTAATTTAGATATTTACAAGATAAAAATATGAATACTCAATTGTGTATTGTCTAAGTTATTACTTTGTCTCTATTATTGTATTGAAAGGTAAGAGTTTTTTGTTCAATAAATATATGTTAGTGACTGCTATGATAACAAATACGTCATGAGTAGAAAAATAACTGAGAAGAAATGCCACGTGATAATTTTGCTAGGAATAGCCACAAATGTGGTTGAACAAATTTGAATTTCAAATCGCCTTTAATCTTTATGTGTTAATCAACAATCGGTTTTTCTACACTAATATCCTAAGGTATTATTTTATCTTCGATAACGAAAAAGGAATGTTGAAGTTAATGTGTAGAAGCGTTAAAGATTTAAATATGGCTAGTTACAGTTTATGGCTGACTGCGTAATATACCTTAGTCTCACTAGTATTCAAATTTCGAAACGTCTATTGACAGTTTGTATGAACCATAGACAAGGGCTGCGACGGAGACAAGGGTTGTCACACAATGCGACGGATGTTCTATTTATGGTTCACATACAAGCAAGAGTCTTGACACCGTACATATGCAAGCCTAGCGACCTCCATTGTTCCAGTTGTCGATTTTTAGATCTCACGAGTATTTTTATGGTATGTAACTTCTGAGTTAGTCAACGTAGTAATCATAGGGCTATTTATTTCAATTAGTGACGAAAAGATTTTGCTAAATTGAATTTAAATAATTTTGTAACAATTTAGTTTTAAGAAAGTTTTGTTTAAAACATTTGTTAGTATTTAGTAACCATGTGAAATGCTTTATCGATATGAATGTTTAAAAATAGATTGCGTCATATACGTTTGACAACACAAACATGATAGCACTTTAATAATAAAATTACATTTCTTTAATGACCACTTTTGTATTAAGTTTGATGTCTATAAATACGGAAGATTGATTAAAGAAAAACTTTAATTTATTAAAGTGTTATAACTAGTAATAATAAGAAGTTATTACATTACCAACACAAAAAAAAATAAACATACATATTTAATGTTATGACCAATGCGCATTAAAAAGTTGATAAATGGATTTTCATTCAACACTTGTCGAAACATTGTCGACGAAACGGTAAACTAATTAAAGTTATATTTGGATGGAAATATCAAACGCAAAGAGGTTTAATAATATGATTAAGGCTACGTGGATAAAGGCCGACGACTACTTCGAAGAGAAATAATTTCTATTACAATAAAACTGGGCACTAACATCTTTTAAACTAAATTTAAATTTAGAACAATAAAAAACATAGTACATTTGATTCAGTTTGAAATATTATGTACATTCTGTAAAGTCAGTTCAATAGTTCTTCCTTTTATTGTCTTTTCCTCTTTTGTGTACACTAGCATAGTTCTAAAAAACAACGGATACCATAAAGAAATCACATGACCAGCATAAATATTGCTCTGCTTTATTCGTTATATCAACGTACTGAATTTGATTCGCACAACGTGACTTTAATTCAAAATGGCGGATCATCCAATAATGACAACTTCCGGTTCATTAAATGAACGTATGGAATTATTGTCATGATACACAAATAGCGCCGCCGACGGTTTACCACACATTATTCTACCTACGCTATTATTGCCAATGTAAATAATTTATGTCAGAAATAAAAGAGTTTTACATTGTATTGCTTTACTAACGCCATTTTTCTAAACACTAATTTAGGAACATAAAAAATTTGATCTAGATAAACTAAATGTGTAGTTGGTGTTTAAAATTAATGACATGATAACAAGAGAAATGTTTGCGGCAAAATGAAGGAAGCAGAGAAATATTATATAGCATCGGAGAAATAGGTTTTTAACGTCGAAGTAATTTAAACTGACATTACGATATATTCTCATAATAATTTCCACATAATGTTAGAATTTAAAAAATAATAATATTACTTCAACGGATAAACAGAAATATATTACTTTCGCAAGTACATTTGACATTGTATAATTGTCTACATTATGCGAATTATGTCAATATGCAAATGAATAAAATGCTTTATATTAAAACTAAGAAAGGTTTGGGAAAGGTAATTATGAAGATATGACACAAGCTTTAAACAATGATATTCTGCGCTAATGAACACAACTAATTAATAACACTTGTGAACCAAAATACGCGTAAATCCTAGTCAATATACGTCAGAAGAAAATCCTCTTTAGTTCGTTAAATATACTAAATAACAGAAGTATTATGTTAGCTCATTATGAGGCTTAGAGAAGCACTAGAGGTGCAGGGTCTCGGCCGCTTCGAGGTCATACCTCAGCCTACTAGAAACTAAACAGTACTTTGCCAACACGTGGCATCTACAATATTGCTAATGAAGTTTTTTGGCAAAGTTACAATATACGTAAGAATTTATTAGGCAATTTTGTATTGTTGTATGGTCATAGATTCGTGTAACATGGGTCGGATATACGGCGATGTGTGGTTTACTAATGAAAACGTTTCGATGTTAGAAGTAAACGCCGAAACCCCTGAACGGATTTGGATGAAATTTGGCACACGGTTAGATCATATCCTGGAACTCATTGCATCTTTATCCCAGTAACGCGCTCTACATTTAGCGCTATGGACCAGTACAGTGATTTAGGTATTTTTGGAGCGGGAAAGGCTTTTCACGCAAGCGAAGCCGCGGGCAACACCTTTGTTCTATTAGCTCATCTCTAGATACTGTATAAGTACATAGAAACGCCCAAAGTCGCGCCACCCTCCCTGCCGCTTGACTTTAAAAGTCATATCACTCAGCATCCGTGGGTACGTTCCTGAATCCCACGTGCCACAATCCAGCCTCATCACAATGTTATTTTATTTTCTACATAATGTTTCGACACAATTGAAGTCAAACAAAGTCAGTGAAAACGAAAATGGTACAAAAGATAATTTAATTAACGAGGAAGAGTATTTTCGCTATAAAAACTAATTGAGTTGTTTATAGGTACACGTGGCTGAGTTAATTGGTAGACGCAATTAGGCTGAGCTCGTTTATTCACCGGCCTTTAGGGTTAAAATATGGATCATTAAAGTCTATTTTGATATTAAAATGTGGGCCGCGGTGATCGCCAGCCGGGCCGGTTGGAACTGTCCACATTATTTATCCAGATGCATTTGTGCCCAGTATATTCTAATTTTACTGCAGCGCAACACGTTGCGAAACGTAATATAAATAATGTAAACTTCGTGCATTGTATATATATTTTTAATTTTAAAGCGGTATTACGCTGAAGTTAGCGGCGATAGCCTAGTTGGGTGTGGAAAGGACTGCCGAGACGAATGGCCGCAGGTTCAAATCCCGAGGGCACACATCTCTAACTTTTCTAAAAAATCATGTGTGTATTCTTTGTGAATTTATCGTTCGCTTTAACGGTGAAGGAAAACATCGTGAGAAAAATCTGCACATTTTCAAATTTCAAAGGTGTGTGAAGTCTACCAATCCGCACTAGGCCAGCGTGGTGGACTAAGGCCTAATCCCTCTCAGTAGCAGAGGAGGCCCGTGCTCAGCTGTGGGCAAGTATATAATACAGGGCTGATATTATTATTATATATTACGCTGAAGTTAGCTGTAAAAGTACTGAATACATCGGTCAGTACGACCGTGTTGGTATTAAACCGACTGTGTCTTAAAACCCGATATGAAGCTGGCTTTACTACGGGCTATGAGATGTCGGAGGCCCAAAATATACCTTTAACCTAAACCATTCCTTTCTTCAAAGGGTTTCTAATAACATATTCCGTTAAGAATGGAGGCCAAATCAATCAATTGAACGATACTATAGCTATTATTATAATAGCTATTGGATCCACAGGATAACGGTCTCGTTGAAGCGATAACAATCCAATAATGCTAATTTATTAATTAATAAGCTGAATTGGTGGGCAGGATTAACGTAAGGATCCCGCCCACACACTTCAATAAGTATCTTTGCTAGAAAATAAATCGTTGCCATAGCAGACTAGTTTTTTTTAAACATGTTTAGTGACCCCACCGTACCTGGTGGATGGTAAGTAGAGTGGGGTCCAATGGAATACCGACTGACGAGAGATGATTACCTCTCGGCAGTCAATACAATTATGCCGGCCTGTTGGAACCGGATAGATACCGCCAGCAAAGTAAAGTAGTTGTAAAATCTAAGCCATTTCCACATAGGTACTATGCGCATAATGAACGTATATTTTTAGTATAATGCGATGACGATAGGACGAAGAAACCACCTCAATAGTAGCCTGATGAAGCAATAAACGGATTTTTATGACAATTTGCTAGAACGTAATCTAGAATGAATATGTTTTTTAGCTCTTAAGTGTCGGCATAAGCAATAGCCTTTACTAGCTTTGATTCATTAAAGGTTTTGTATTATCATCTTATTCGGCATGGCAACGTGTGGGTTGCTGTCAGAACCTGGTTTGTAACTTGTAAGATTAAATCGCAACACGTACAAATTTGGGAAGCTTTGATACTGAATATGTATACATTTTGTGCACACGTTTCATATAAGGTATGTAAAATATACAACATAAGTCTATGTTGAAAATAATGTGTTTTTGCCCCTGTACCACCCTAGGTTGGCTGGTAGAGAATGCTTTCTGCATTAGATTCGCGTTTACATAACTATATATAAAGTGCAAATACATAAATAAGTCATTTGGAAAATCACAAAAGGCCTTGGA
Organism: Manduca sexta; assembly: GCF_014839805.1. Classification (NCBI taxonomy): domain Eukaryota; kingdom Metazoa; phylum Arthropoda; class Insecta; order Lepidoptera; family Sphingidae; genus Manduca; species Manduca sexta. Next base: position 14,484,278 of record NC_051134.1, on the reverse strand, counting down.
GTCTTGAGTATTAATTTTAGAAAGTTTCTGACACGGTATAATTTCTCTATTATCAGTGAAATGGGAATATCATTTATTTTCGTCAGTTCCAAGGTTGTTGCGTCTTGTTACAGTATCTAGATTCAGGGACGAACTCAGATAAGGAATTGTAGGTCATGGACCCAATGAATTATTAGGTGTATACATACGCAGAAAAATGTTATTATGTATATAACATTAAACCAGGTCACAATAAATTTATTGTAACAAAAACAAGCTAAAACAGACACCGGATAAATTCCGCTATTTGGTGATTCACGTATTTTTCTACACATAAACCCTGATTGGAGCTTTGAAATGCCAATTTATTTTAGTAACAATATTTTACTTTAATAAATTTTTGATCATTTAAGTACTATAGTCCTCACAGAAGTTGTTTTGTCCACACGGCATTTATCCGATTGCGTGCCTATCGGAGCCCAGTGCGAATCATTAACAAAGGAAAGCTTAGAAAGCCTACGCATTCGGCAATTTCATTCAGGGTCACGTTGCGTCGGGCCGTGATTACATCTTATTAATTATAAGTCAAGGCTTAGCTCAGAGGTTACCACTTGAACGCGATAAACATTAAATGCTCCAAATTACTTTGTTTTTAGACGTTAATGTCTTAATGTGATATATAAGATAGATTTTAGAAACTAAATTATAATTCTCTAAGATATCATGAAGTTTTAGTAAACATACTGTAACGCAAGCTTCCTTTGAAGTATAAAATCTGGGAAACTTCTCTACGTAAAAATCTAATGAATTTTGCATCATAGTAAACATTTTTTTCACGCCAACGCATATTTACATCATGGCGCTGTGAATTGTCGATCAAAATAGTCCTTCAGCTAGATTTAACTGAAATACGTCGGCGCTTGAGTAGGAATCATGCTATTTTGTGGCCATCGCAAGCCCATAAAACTGGTATAGCCTTTTAAAATGGGTTACGTGTAGCGATAACCTATATTTCTGTGTTTATTCGACCGTGAAAACCACATGTTTACTTGCTTACGAAAACTCAAAGGTTTTTATAACTAAATACAGAAATACGAAGGAAATATTGAAGAATAGCCAAAAAAATATTGATTCTTTACGTTATGTTGATATCAATTTTTTTTCATAAGGGCTATTAATAATTGTATTAAAATATTTGCCAGATTTGATCGCTATGATATTTCACCTTAATTTAACATTTGTGTTCGCCAGACATATAAATTTAAAGTAATATTATTACGTTTATAAATTGTAAATAAAAGGCAATATTTATAATGCACCTTTAGGCATATTTACCATATTTTCTAGTAAATCACCGGAACAACTGACCACGAAAGCAAGTACCGATCACTTATCGTACACGGAGTTAGTCACGAGTAAGGAGAGTACCACTAGTAGCAGGTCTTCGTGTTTTGCGGGTATTACCTGACAATTTGTATACACGTGGCGTGCTAAAGGAACAGCATTAAACGGCAACCGTCTTAAATTAGTCGTTTTGCCTGAAAGCCGTGACCCTATAGTATTCGTGAAGGTCGCAACCGTGGCAGCCGGCGACATTGCCTTTGCCAACCATCGAAATCTCTCGTTGTATTTTTGTAAGTTTAATTTCATTGCTTTTATTTAATTGTTTTTACCAATCACTCAGTCGTCTGTGCTTTTTAATATTCAGAGTTTCGGACGCACTCTTAAGCTCCGAACGTTTTATTGCTCTTTTGAAAGCTTTCAATGGCTCGGAACTTGTCGCTTTTTATTTGCCAACTTTACGTTTTGTTCTTATTTGTGACGCGAATTGCCTTTTTTGTATTACATCAGTTATATAGGAACTTCAATAAATCCCAAGAGAAAAGATGATCTAGAGTCTATCATCTCTATCACAAAACTCTATATTATATTCCTGTGTTATGAAGGTAATCACTTTCTTTATCCGTCTATATTTTAATTGTCGTGTATTGACTTAAATATTAGCATAACACGCTGCACTAGCATCAACGCAACCGCGAGTCGAACGTCGCGAGCGCACCATATTCGTAAAAAAATAATCTATTTAGGTTATAATATTCTTTCTTGTTGTTTAATTTATGATATCTCGTTTATTAGATTCAGCCGAGTAGAGGTCTGGTGATGACAGATTGTGCGCGGGTAGAAACAAAACATAGTTCAATGAAGCTTCGCTTGTCAGTCACTGCTCATATACAATGCCGACGTGGCGTTCAGCTTACACGATAACGTACGTAAACACTCCATGAACGGCTATGAAAGCTCGTGAATTCACGGCAATAAACCGGTTAAATCGGATTTTATACCCTGTTACCATGGAAATTAGTGTTTTTTCGGGTTAAGGAAGGTTTCATTGTGCCCCGGTTTTATTTTTCTGACTCTTATGATCATGAATGTGTTCGATTAGAATCTTTTTAGGTCAGGTTGTTTGCGTGACAATAATATGAGATATGAACGAAAATCACAAATGGGGTAATTGGACAAGTGCAAAAACATTCAATAGTTTGCACCTACAATTTTTGGGACTTATGAAGCTGAGTTTCCAACAGTACCAAATTACTATATAATTATTATCAAAGTTATGAATATTAACGAAGATGCGTGATATGTTTAAATCGGATTCATTGTAAATTAATAATTCCGGATGCACATGATTTGATTGTAAGATTATAATTGTAAGAAAATTAAAGGGAAACCGTATACGTGTTTATCGCGTGATAAAGCGTATGAGAAGTGAAATCTGGGCTCTGTAGGATTTGTAGAGCAATTGTCGACTAAAAACTCAACATTTTTATCTAGTATAGCCTAGAAAACAGACTAGAGGTGGGTCCGGTAATGATAAGCTAAGACTATTTCAAAACTTTTACACCTCAATTAGAGAAGCGATATTTTCGACTCGCATATCCTTAATACAACCATTAACCCTTAATTAGAACGAGAAATATTCTCGCCTAGCATGTCCTTAAAAAGACACAAAAGTACAGCACATAATGAAGAAGCAATTCTTGCCCGCGTTGATAGAGATTTGCCTCAAGAAAGTCGCTCCGCCTAATTGAAGATTACGTTGCTAGCTTCAAATAACAGGTAAGGGAAAACCAACAGTCCAGAACGGAACAGAAAGCCGTGATCTTACGACTGTTTCTTATAGAAAGTAAGATAGATAAGAGTTGTATTATTGGCACAAAATGCAATTATTAAAAATAAAGTTTTTTTTACACGTATGAGACAATGGTATTAACCCAGTCGAACCGAGCACGCTCTAACACTTCCTCTTCTTATAATTATATGAGGAAATAATTATCGTACTTTGAAATTAAGTCAATATAAGATACTATATATTTATCCACCTATATAATAATTATTATACGTCGGCTTTTCTATTCGATGGTAATGTTTGTTTACATATTAAATCAAAGTGCATTGACTGGAGTGCAATTACTTGGTTATTAATCAAACGCCAAGTAATAAATGACTTCCTATTATATAATCTTTCATCTTGCGATGTTAACCTTTTCATGTCTTACATAAGGTACATACAGACTGCATTAAGTTAATTTATTATACACGAACGAATGAAATGGTACCAACCTTTCTAAACATGGCGCGCTATATAGAATGGTGTGAAATACAGGTGAAAATTTAGGTTTTCTATTCTCGCACAAAATCTAGGGAGACACTAATTTTTAAAGACATTCAATTTTTACCGTTCAATGCGTTTATTTTTATCGACATTACATCAAAGCACAAACACACACACATGATTTTCAATTTCTTTCATATTAGTTTAATACCTTAAGGCAACCATTTATTATTATTAACCGACATTGTAAACCAAATTGCTCTTTTGTGATTGTAGAAAGTTAACGTAAAAATTTTCATATGAAAAACTAGTTGTCGCCTCTTTATAATTCACGATAGCGCAATGCAGAGCCGAAGCAAATATTTTTCCGTAAAATAAAAACAAATAGAAGCCATGTCTATAAAATAGAAGTGGATTTCAATAAAAGCCGACAGTGTAAGTTGTAACAGTGAAACAGAACGCTTGTTGAGCAAAGTTAGATTTTTATTTTGTTTGCTCTCGTTATACATTTATGTAAGTTTTGTCATAAAGATATTTGTTCGACGTCGTTCATGCAGAGTTGGTTTACTTAATTAGTTTTTGACAATACCAGCTATGCGGGTATTGCGATTGTGTTTCAGCTACGAATATAATATTTTGCACAATATTTTTTGTTACGTCACGTTTGTATCGATACTTAGTATAGCAATAATATTTAGAGCTACGGTGATTTTGTGAGTAACCCATTTAGCATCGGAATGTTTGTCGGCAAACATGACAGTTACATGACATTACGCGTGTCACGGAAAAATAACCTTATTATGTAGTATACTTAGTCTGGCCATAAATACTGTTACACTTAATTATAAAAAAATATTACATTTGAATTTCGAATCTGTCATTTTTATACGATTGTTCATTGTGTTTTCTCATTTTGGCGCCAATACATTGTAAAATATTTTGCGATATTAAAATGGTGTGGGGTGATAAAGAGAACCGAATCGCTGTGATAGCATTACACAAAGTAGGTATGGAGCCAAATGCAATTTTAAAACTCTCCATACACTTGGTATTAGTAAAATGTTTGTGTACCGGGCTATTAATAGGTACAATGAGACCTCCTCTGTTTGTGACAGAAAAGATCTGGCCGTCCACGTAGTGTTCGTACGAAAAAGGTGGTCAAAGCAGTAAGGGAAAGAATTCGAAGAAATCCTGTCCGAAAGCAAAAGATTTTATCTCGGGAAATGAAGATAGCACCTAGAACCATGTCGCGTATTTTAAAAGATGACTTAGGACTTGCAGCCTATAAGAGACGCACTGGCCATTTCTTAACTGATAATTTAAAGAAGAATAGGGTGGTAAAATCGAAACAACTACTGAAGCGGTACGCAAAGGGAGGTCACAGAAAAATTTTGTTTACGGATGAGAAAATTTTTACAATTGAGCAACATTTTAACAAACAAAATGACCGTATTTATGCTCAAAGCTCTAAGGAAGCTTCCCAATTAGTCGACAGAGTGCAACGTGGACATTATCCGACTTCAGTGATGGTTTGGTGGGGTGTTAGCTATGAAGGAGTGACTGAGCCATATTTTTGTGAAAAAGGTATCAAAACATCGGCACAAGTGTATCAAGATACCATTCTTGAGAAGGTAGTTAAGCCCCTTAACATCACCATGTTCAATAACCAAGTATGGTCCTTCCAGCAAGACTCGGCGCCGGGTCATAAAGCTCGGTCCACGCAGTCTTGGTTGGAATCGAACGTTTCGGACTTCATTAGAGCTGAAGACTGGCCGTCGTCTAGTCCCGATCTTAATCCGCTGGATTATGATTTGTGGTCAGTTTTAGAGAGTACAGCTTGCTCTAAACGCCATGATAATTTGGAGTCCCTAAAACAATCTATACGATTGGCAGTGAAGAATTTTCCCATGGAAAGAGTGCGTGCTTCTATTGATAACTGGCCTCATCGTTTAAAGGACTGTATTGCAGCCAATGGAGACCACTTCGAATAAGCTTTTTATATTTTTAATTGTTTTATATTTATGTATTAAACTGACACACTGTAAAAGTAATAAATGTTATTTGCAGTTAACAATTTTCTTTTTTCTTTATTACAATATTTATGGCAAGACTAGGTATAATAAGGTTATATTTCCGTGACACACGTAATGTCATGTAGCTGTCATGTTTGCCGGCAAACATTCCGCTGGTAAATGGGGTGAGTATTGATAAGTCTAAAAGCCACCGGTTCGATTTCCGCAGAGACAAATATTTTGAGTGTTATGAAATTATTTGTATATAGGTTTATGAAGTAATACCGACCTTATTTGAATCTTGGTGTAAAGTTAAGCTTGTATGTGGGTTTTCTTATTTTTTTTGTTAATAATGTTACCCGAACAAATTGTCAAGTTCATTAGAAATTATAACAACTCTAACTAATCATACGGCCTGCAATTTCGCTGAACTTGCTATTTATAACAGTGGTGTATTGCGGCATTTAAAACAGTTATATAACAATATGGTATTAGTACTTCCAATTATTTATTTTAATTTGCTTTTACTAGTGACCTCGCCCGTGTGAAAGTGTTTTTCCGGGATAAGTATTGTCCCGGGATAGAAAGTAACCTATAGCACCAAGGAATTATGTAATTTCCTGTTAGTGAAAAAAAATCGGTGTAGTAATACCTGATATCCAAAAATCAAAAAACCGTTAAAATTTTATAAATAGAATTCTGATTTTAAAATTCAATCAAGCCCGATATTTATATTGGATGGAAACAAATTAACTTCCGTTGGAGTATCGTGGATCTGCAAGTTTGCAAATCGATCATCAGATGAGTAAAGGTTGCTTTATAAATAGATCAGTTATCGGATAGCCTGGATCTAGGCCAGTTGATTCACCTTATAATCCTAACTAACCATTCAGGCTAATCAAACGTTATTGCTCGTCTAAAGTGCGCTTGCATGTGCTTTGGTTATTTATTACTATTGCGAAGAGAAAGACTAGATGTGTTCATATGAAATTTAGTGTTACATAAGGGCTATTTGAGAATAGTATTTGAATAATGCAAAGCAGTAGTGTTTGTTTCATTGAAGCAGTAATGTGGTTCATTTTTTGTAAGTTTTATTTTATCATGTATTAAGATATTTGTAAGACCACCACCACCATAATGGTTTCACGTTCCCCCAAGTGGTGGTAGCAATAACACGTTTTTTCCGCAGAATAAAGGGTAATCATTTTTTTACACATGTATAATATGATTTGATTTATAGTACTTTTATATTATATCGATAAGTGATAAGCAATTGCCACGTTCAACCCGTTAAATTCTCGCCATTTTAACCGCCATAAACTTCTTCACGTATTTATGACTCTACATATATCCGAATCATAAAGCAATAACTTATCACTATCATTTTTACGAATATCTAACTATAATGTTATTAACATTCATAACTGGGTCATATTATCGCAAGTAATAAAACATAAAATGCTAGGAAGCACCTGCTATGTGGTTTGCGTGGCCTATTTAATTTTATGCGGTCATTAGCATCGTTATGAGTGTAGTGTTTGCAATTTTAATTTTTATTTACATTTATGATGGTTGCTTTGAGCTAGCATATGCGGGGCAGTTCTGGCTTTGAAAGGTAAGGTTAGTGTTCGTTAAAAAATTTACTAGATTTTCCCATCGCAATAAAAAAGGTTTATTATTGGCCAATGACACTATATAATAGATCTAATTGCAACATAAGAAGTGCTATATTGTTTTTGAAATTATTGTAATGATACATGATAAATAAAGTGCTTAATGGTGAACGTTTTATGAGTTAAAAGCCTGATATTGATTTTATGCCTCTTGGACTTACCGTCTCTAGTAAAGATCGCTTAAGACGTTGGAAGACGTGTCAAGTCAGTTTATTTAATGCATCTCATTGCTTTGCCTTTATGGGAAGGTAAATGCCGGCATTACCGACATTAGTATACATAGGCTTTATTTTATAATACTTATAATGGTTGCCGTATAAGTTCGCATATTCTTAGATAATTGCACACATTAATAAATCGTACGCAAGATGATGTACGTAAATGGTCATACAATAGAAATCTCTTAAGAATTTGTGCGCATACGTCTATTGCGTGTCAGATCACGGAACACGTATAACTTCTTCATAATACATGACACATCTTGATTTATGACGTATTCACGATGAGATCAATAGTGTATAAGGATATTGCTAATTGAACTTATATAAACAATACAACAATACAAATAGTTTTTATGGTAATTTTCAAAAGTTCATTAATATATGAGAAATACGAGCGAATAGCGCACTGATAGTTTGATGATAAACATGGTGATTTATTTGGTGATAAAATTCTTGTAGATGTTGAAATGATTTCAGAAAAATAACCCGACATTTGTGTAGTATTTATAACAAGGGCTATGTTAAGTATTAACGTTTGAGAGAACCAGGCGTCAAAATCAGAATACGTATGATAATATTATTATGGGAAATTATGTTGATCTACTATAGGGAAGTGAGGTGGAATAGATCAGGAAGAGCTCATCTGTGGTAGTGAAGACATTAGAAAAGCAAGTGTTGGCAATTTTCACATTTTACTATAACTCAGAATTAATCTTTTTTATTGGAAAAATACTGTAATAAAAAAAAAACCAAATAACTGAGTAAGCCTGGCAACACTGACATCTCATGGCGGCCAATGGACGGCCGTTCATTAAAAAGAAAAGAGTCGTCACAAGAAGTCGACGCAGAGATCTTCGTATCTAGTTATTAAGAATAAAGTTTGTGATTCAGAAAAACTATTTCATCTTCATTACAAGAGTAGTCAGGACTTGTTAAGTCAAGGTTGTCCAGAAAGAGAAAAGTATCCATTGTTACACTAAATACACTCTAAGTTAATAAAGATATCCCAAATACAATACCGATTCCAAAGTTTGTGTACGTTTTTCATTTCACGAGTTAAAAGATTGGAGAGGAAAAAATCACAACAGAAATATACGGAGTTGACTTCCCTCCGGAAATTATTACAAATACATTTCGATGTCGTATTTCGTAAAAAAATACTTCGAAAAGCAACGATACGATTTATCAATGCGTTTTCATCAACCATTTTACCTCTACATAGCTGTCACTTAAGCTAATGGGGATCATAAAGAAGGAATTTTAGCATCATTATCTATGGCCGAAATAATTTGATGGCAAAACCTTGTTATTGGTATACCAGAGACAATGGCGTGCCAAACGGCAGTCGGTGAATTTCTCAAGCCTATTGTGGCCTGTGGGTAGTTTGATATTGCCACATTGGTTATATAACTAAATCACAATGTGCAACGGCGGTAAAGATCTCTATTCGGAATGAAACGTTTTGATGAACAATCGAAAGTTTTGTTGCATGTTTCTCTTTTGAGTTGGACTCGTGTCAAATAATAGTCTATTGTGTAGAAAATTACATAAATAAACTTTATATTGAATTGTTATCTCAGATGAGATTGTGCTTAGCAAATTATGACAATATATATATTTTTGCTTATACATGTGGCTCTTTAAGAAGGTTCTGAAGGCTTTCACTTTGTGATATTGTTTTATAAGCTGCATAAACATTTTCTTAAAGATTCATATGAGTATTGTCGAAATAATTCCGATAAAGTGTTTTTACTTTTCAAATATTTTATTCCGTGTGCATTTCTAGGACAAATGAATTTAGTTTTTCATGTTTGTTACCATTGTTCATACTATCTATGTATAACTACGGTAGCTAACTTAGGCCTAAAATCAAATTTAACACGCACTAAACCTAGCCTACTTTATAAGTCATACAGAAGAAACTTTGCACAAGTGAAAGTGTCTTTGGAATCACTCCAGCTGATCTTGTAATACTAACAATTTGGCGAACTTCAATGTAGCTTGTTTGAAGAGTTCAACTCGACTTGGTATTCATGTCTGTACAGCGATCGGAATTTAAGAAATTAAATGAAATAGGCGTTAAGGGCTTGTTCGATTCGTGTTTATATAGGAAGTATGAAACATATTTGTATTATATATAGTTTTTTTATTGAGATGAGTCAGTTTGCGATGAGTTCTATTACTGACCATAAAGTCCAGAAAATGTAGAACTTTACATTACAAAGTTTTGCAGATATTTCTTAAGATGTTAAATTCTTGATGTCTTGTAGTTTCAGTAAATTACTTGTTTTTATTTTTACAATGTCTTTTATTTCGGGACACTACACTACTGCCGACAGAAATACAAATCCATACCGTTTATCCAGACTAATTCTCACCAACGAGAGCCCTGTCATTAAAGTCATTAGGATAGCGTTATTCTAGCCAAGTCTCTACACCATTCCAGGACAAGATAATAAAATAAAGTTACGAAATAGATTACGTTGTATACTTGTATCATCTTTGAAATTATCACTGGCCCGGAAACTAATCTGAGCAGTTAATTTCATCGGAGCGCAGACATTCATTAGCTCAATTCGACGCAAGTGGAATAATTATACACCGTTACTCATTTTTAAGATGGTCGAGTTCTCGAGGCCTATATCAGCGGAGCAATGAACCTTGCCCGTTAATAGTAACACCTGTTTAAGTCACAATCCATGGGTAACCTCAAACGAGGCCATTTCATGACCTACCGCCGTTTGTTTTTGCTGTCTACATATTTTTGTCATGACTACACATGTACTTAAATTAACAATTAGGCAAAAAGGAGTAAATAACTTTGAGGTTATAGGTTTGACTTTAGGGCTGTAGAATTCAGACTTATTTTTAGAATAGCGAAGTGTTTTGCATTACATTAAAGTGCATAAATATTTATGAGATTATGTCACATCCTTGCCACTGCAATAGTAATTAAAATAGCTGACCTTTACATAAATACTTAATTGTAATATAAAAACAACGTAATAATGTACGTTAAAAGGTTCCTGAATTACTTTTGATGTTTAGAGTTGAAAATTTTCAAGCTCATTGAAATTTAGTTTCAAAAAGTTTTAAAAGCCGTATCTTTATTATACACAGTTCCGCTATACGTAATGCGTATTTGTATGATGAAATCTAGTTAATTTTTTGTGTTAATGATATGGTTAAGATGTTCTATAGCAACGCAACCAATAAGATTCTAATCTCTATTGGCCATAGTTTACTGCAGCAAAAAGTTAATGTGAAATGAGGTTTCGCCAAATAAAAAACAGGGGTATTGAACTTTTGCCTTGTAAGAACTGCTATAAGCTGTACAATGCAAATTGGAGAGGAACATTTAGTTTTATTTTTAGAATATAAAACGTAAAGGATTTCTTTTGATAAAAATGGTGCGGCATGCCATTATTCCGTCCATAAACCAAGTGAACCCAAGTGATCTGTTAATATAATAATGGAACGCGTAATTATGCTCGGCTAGTTTTTGATTATAAAAATCGATGTTGCATCACCTGAATTTTGAAAACCTGCCAAAATAGCATGAAATTATAAATTATATTATTTTGTAAATTTGTCTTATCGTTTCCGAACTTTGAATTCATTCTTCTAAATATCGATATCTAGTCGCAAAACCCGGCGACAAATAAGGCATATTTGCTTGTTTTTGTATTAAAATTTCTCTCATGCCTTCGGGGGTCTTTTATTGAGAAGCCCGATAGGTGGTCTAGACCACCTAGCGTTTGATCGCTTAAGCCAGAATGAGGCAAGCTGTAAACATAATGAAATCTTTATCAGATAATGTGTTTGAGTCAGAGATTAGGTTTTTCTAAATAATGCAAATTTATTCATATATTTTGACAATATAAAGTGCTACACATGATAGAGATAAAAATATAAAAAATAAACATCAACTCCGAAAATAATATTAAATCATACCAATTTACACGTATCTACGGAATACGAACGTGTAAATCACTTTTGCATTATCAGTCCACGGTATTTCGAATATTAAATGTTGATTCCGAATTTTATTGGCATTTGTTACGCAAAATACGGGAGTCAGGTGTCCAAATAAATTGGATATCAATTCCACGCGATAGGTTTGTCGCGTTTTCCGGACGTGTCATTCAACGGGTAAAAGTATTTTCGTCATTTTCATATATTATGGTGCATTTTATTATTTCTACTCATGAAATATAAACCAAACAAACAAAGTCTATAAATAAGAAAAAGGGAAATATCATTCAGTCTGATGTTTATACTGTAGTTATTTGTTAATAGAAAATGAATTATGATTTGAATTAATTTGCATTTTCACTGAGTAATTACTATTATATAAACAATTAAGTGTTTTTTTACTTAAGACATCCCTACCTCGTGAATCGAGAATCAGAATGTTGGCAGCAGCTGCCTTTTGGAAACATCTTATTTACTTCTATTTTGATACTTGGAGGTCGCGTTTTGTTAAAAGGTGCAACAACTAGTAATGTATAAGTAAATAAAACGAGGAAGTTTAAAATATAAAATATATCATCGGAAATTTATGGAAAAACAAATTAGTTTTTATCTTAGATTTTTTGTTGCATCGAATAAATTAGTTTATTGATCTCTTTAGTAACATAGTATTGCGGATGTAAAACAAATAAAATTATGGTTTATAATAATTTCGTTAATAGTTAATTATGATTCTGGACACCATAATCAATAATAGATTCATATTCAGATTCAATCACTCGGTAACAATCAATATATAAAGATTTCAAAAACGGGGCGTAAATTAGTTTTTTTTTTCAAATCACTCGCTAACAACCAATGTAGAGCATGTCAGACTAAAATCAATTGTCCTAAATTAAATGTTAAGACACATATTTAGCAAATTACAAGAACACTGAACCAGTTGTAATGAATGTTCCATTGAATCACGCATTAATAGTTTGATTACAGCCGTATTACAACTAATGTAGATCAAAGCAAACGAAAATGCTCTCATGAATATGAAAATTAACCTGAAATTTTTGTTTACAACGAAATGGTAATGTTTATTGAGAAATTGCGGCCTAGAAATCTCAATTTACATTTTAAAGCGTTCTTTGAGATCAACTAGTTCACCTCTATAGAAAGTAAACACACATGTATCTTAGGTATTGTCTATGAGATACTATCAAGTCAGTTCTCACGTTTGGGTTACGTTACGTTTGGAATCAGGTTTGGTTGGATATTAACACGCGTGTGGTACTTAAACAGTTATTCAACAACTAGTATTGGTACTTTCTATTTAGTCATTTAACGAGACGTGAACGAACGGTGTTCAGTTGGGTAACATTATCTTAGTTCGATGACTAATAACATATTTAGTATTAAACTTATTATCCCATTATGTTTATCTTTTATAGTACCTAATTAACAAGTCAGAAGTAACAGCCATTATTGACAATTTTTTTTATTTCTTTCAATGACAAGACTTGCCTTTCGCATGATAGTAAGCGATACGACCGCTCATAAACAGTAGAAACACCATCCAATAACTTAAATTACAAAGTATTGTTTGGTATTCCACTGCGATCGCCATCCTGAGACACGAGATGTAAACTTTCTATTAGTCTAGTAGTTACACTGGCTATAATGTATATATCAGCCCTGTATTATATACCTGCCCACTGCTGAGCACGGGCCTCCTCTACTACTGAGAGGGATTAGGCGTTAGTCCACCACGCTGGCCTAGTGCGGATTGGTAGACTTCACACACCCTCGAAATTCCTATAGAGAACTTCTCAGGTATGTAGGTTTCCTCACGATGTTTTCCTTCACCGTTAAAGCAAGCGATAATTCACAAAGAATACATACATAATTATTTTTAGAAAAATCAGAGGTGTGTGCCCTAGGGATTTGAACCTGAGGACATTCGTCTCGGCAGACCGCTCCACAACCAACTAGGCTATCGCCGCTTTATAATGTATTAATTATGGTAAACTTATCAAGATATTCCTTACTTTTTTGGATTATAGTCCTTCGAGACCTATGACTATCTAGAGGACATCACCGTTTCGCTACAGTATTGTGAGCGGTCAAGTGATTACCATCATCAGATACGGTCGGTCTTGGCACGGATGTCAGTGATTTATAAGCTGAGCCGTTTGTTCCGGTTTTTATCGAGCGGTTACTGTATCTAAATGTAGGTCATTTTGGCCCAGCCATTCAGTCATCTTCGAAGTTATAGTGTTTTTGACCATACCGGAAGAATTATGAAATTAAAGTGTCCGAATAATATTTAATGATTGTAGAATGAGGTTAGAATTAAAAAAAAATATAGGTTAAGACAGAGTCAGTCTGGTAGAGCCAAAGTTAAGAAATCGGTTACACTTGATTTTCTGAAGAGGAAATAACCACATTGTTGAAATTATGCCTTTTTAAAAAGAGCCGCGTGAAAACAATATCTTTTTACTTGAATATTAGTTCGCCAAGTAAAACTTGGCTACACAATTCAAATACAATGATAAAGCAAATATTGAATATTGTAACCCAACACTGGTGACATATACTACGCTAAACAAACCTCAATATTCGGTATTTACGAGATCATAATGTATAATACTATGAAATCAACGGGGTCACGGTGAAAGTGAAGTATTTGCTTAAATAAATTTATGAGCAGTACTTGGAAATGTTTTTATAATGCGAAGAGAAAATTCAAAATAGGATTAGGAAAGTCGTAATGATATATGATTCCAAACGACAACGTAAAAAAATCAACGACGTCACCACAGAAGTGCTATGAACTTAAAATATAATTTATCCAAATTTTATTGTTATGTCTGTATAAATATAGAATATCAAAGCTATTATTTTATATATTGTTATAATATATATTGTTTCCTACTAATCTATATCATATAGCATTGAATACTTAATTAATTTATTGTTATGGTGCAAAGTCCACGGTAACTTGACTATAGGTAACAGCCATTTTGTTTACTAATATTCTGTAGACCGCATTAAATGCATATCTGATTAATACTTAGTAAATTAATTTATTGATTTTGGATAATATTTTTAACTTTTTTAACTAAGTTGTGTCTGTATATATTTATAGTATACCAATTCGGGTTTTATGTATGAAGTCTAAAACTAGGAGGACATAATATAATTTTAAAATGCAAATAAAACTTTTTTACATAACTTATTATGCGGCATATCATTTATTATTTTGTTGAAAACAAGATTTTAGAATAGTTTATTGACTTCAGTAAAGATTTAGGCAAACCTACCTAAGACTAGGCCATAAAAAAATAACTATGAGAGGTGAACAGATAAGCGATTTTAATTTAGGCGTTTTTACACTGACGTAATAATGTTTAATACCTTTAGTAAACATTATTATTTTGCCTATACCCTGTGTTCTGCTAATTAAAACATGATCTATCTTTCGATGCCACTTAGCTCTGATTGAGGTGAAAATAGTGATGCGATTCGCACCTTTTGTTTAGGTTTCCATTGTTCTACAAAATGTGTCATAATTAGTCATTAGTGAAACGTGTTTTTTTATTACACTTTCGGCTTGATGGTAATCATGGTTGAGGTACATAAAAACAGTTCAAAAGTTGCAATGTTTATCAAATCACTGCTTTTGAAACATACACGCGATAAAAATGACACTTGAAGATGTAACATAAATATGTGTTTTATTACGAACAAATGAATTACGAATTGTTGATTGCAAAGAAACACTGGTGCATGTAAATGCAGATGACTCAAGCTATTGCGTGTTAAATTGTTTTTAGTATTTAGAGTTGCTGATAATATCTACGAAGTTGTACAAGCAGATTTAATACTTAATATTATATTATGATTTATGTTTACGCGAATGTTAGACATTGAAATAAAACTATTTTGCGGATTGTATCGCGGCTTTTATATTATAATTTTCTCCCGCTATTTCGAAGACTTTGCAGCCTTCGTGGTCACGGGGCGGACTACTATAAAAACCGTGATAAAATCCGTAAAATTGTTTTATTTCAATAATTATTGTATGTAAAATATGTCGTGAAGTAAATACGAAATAGAATAAAACTAAGTAAAATATGAATATAAGATGTTTCACCTTTATTGATATTAGGATGACTCAAACAATTGTCGTAGGTGCATAAATATCAGTTGTAAGTTAAGGATAAACCCACGTCACATGTGACTGGCATTTTTTAGATTTTATAATAAAATAGTTAGGACTATGTTGAAGTAAAAAAAATATTCGACCGTCCAGTCCCATGACCCTGTATTTTCGATACAAATAAATATTGAAGCAAGCATTCCCGTCGTAACCAAGAGATAGTGATATGGCCGTATCCTTTTCATCGGCAATAATTCTTACTGATTACTCAGATATCCATTTATATATTTGTTTGTTACTATTCGAATTGTCTTTTTAAGATATTTATACGCAGTCGACAAGTTTTGTTGTTGTTTATAAAAGGTTCCAGTCGAATTTCTTTCACGCATAATATATTATGAAGTATTGTGTGGACTAGAAGAATATAAAAATACTGTAAAATTAAATGAGATAATAAAAAAATAACCATTTTGCTATTATTATTATGACGTGAAATAGTAACTCGAAGAAAAAGAAATTTTAAAGAAATTACTTGTCATGAAATATCTCATAGTCCGATCGATCTGATAGGTTACAGTCCCATACAGCCACGTAAATAGTGACTGGAGACGGAAACAGGTCAGATTGGACGATACATTGCTGACCCGGCACAACTTTCTATTTCAGTTCATTCGATTTAAGGTAAAATAGACTGTTCGAAAGTAATTACGCCAGTTATGGACACCGGTAATTTCACTTGTGGAGAGTTTACTGTCTGCGATTAATGATATGAGTTAATTAAATATTTAATCATGCTGCGTTTATTTGCATTGATCCAATTTTGCTTCGTATGAACTAATATGTACCAGAAAATATTGCTTTTTATGATATGAACATTGTTTTTTATTAATATAATAAGTCGTTAATTACGCATTTGTGAAAAACAAAACTTCGAACGAAATTAACCCTACATATTAAATTCAAACTTAAGTAACATTCTCCATTATATTTATTCACAAAAAACATTTACAAAAGGCACGCATATTACAATGGAGACATGACTTATACGTGAACCTTTCCTTTTATTTACAAGTACTTTATTACAACGTATAAAAGGAATAAAGGACCGTCTGGAATATAACCTCAAACATATTTCAGAATTGTGACTCTGAACAGTTACAATTTAGGTTAAAAATTAAATTTTGTTTGCATTTATTCCGTGGAATATTTCGTAACAAATTCAAGAGTCGGAAACAATACAAGAGATTTGGCGGCCATTTTAATGACTCTACAAAGGAAAGCAGCAGACAATGGATATCCCTCCCGAAGCACGCCGGGCATGATTATACAATTGTGCAACGTCGGGGAGATATGTTTTACCATTGCACGAAATTTTGTTTCGAAAATTACACTAAATAAACGACGTTTTAAAGACGACATTTGTGTGATTTATTTTGTAACGTTTCTTTTTCTCTAAAAAAGTACCAAATTTTTGTGCTGTTATTTACTCAAACCACTATCGGGGGCAATACTTTTTGCATCGCAGATTTAGTTTATATCAAACCGGGCTCACGTCAAATCCTTTAGGGACTTTACCTCAACCAAGTATAACGAAAACCTGAGTAAAGAATGATTTAACATTGTAGACTCGTGGCATATTGAAAGAGCAAACTTATCTCGGGGCGGTGCGTCGTCTGTGTCAACTCATTTTCTCCGTAAGTTTGCTTAGGCTATCATGTAAACACGCCGGCTCCTTACTGTCCGAGGGCTGTACTATGGGACAAAATCTGCATGTGACATGAGATTTTAATGTTGTGGAAATAATCGTTTGCATACAGGATCAGATATGGGTTGTATTTATGTTTAGTTGGGTTGTTGTTATTGGAATTCTGCAATTCTATATTCAAAATAGAATATTGCAGACATGGATTGTCTGTAGTGTGAGTTTTATAAGTCTATAACTTTTCCTTAATCCGACAAGTAAACATAAATTAAGAATCAATATGTTTTGCCTCTTAAATGAGCAGGAATCAAAAATTTGCTATAAAAGGATGAAAATAATAACACGCTTATCTCTGATCTGATAAGAATATTTGCGATAGGTAACAACAGTTCACGTAATGTAATCGTGAATCCTTGGTAATGCTCAAGATCTCAAATTGAAAAGGGGTGATCTCTATTTCCCAAAGGTATTGTAGAAATCAAATCGACTTTGTACTTTACTGCTTTCGTATAAAATCCAAATTCTATGTAATTCAAGAATATCTATGACGTTTTTGTCAAATATAAATAATACAAATGGGTTTTATAAATCCCAACAGGAGCATCTACTCTAGACTGAAGATATTTTAATATTAAATCGCATAATTAATTTTATGAGCATTTAACGGCGGCAGCTTTTTAAATACTTTGGAATGCATTTCATATTTCATGACAGAAGGGAAAAAGAATATTATAATATCCAAGAATGTAGTTGCTAAATACTACTTAATAATAATTAAACAGGAACTTGCAGTATATACTTAACAATAATAATGCAATCTTAAGAGTTGATACTTGATAATAAACATAGTTTAAGAACGTGTCAACTGACCATTACATAATGGGTTTGTAAACAGTAGCGATCTTCCGCAAACTATCAGTTTTATACCTATATAAACGTAAGATATGATGATATAT
The DNA here is from genome assembly GCF_014839805.1 of Manduca sexta. Taxonomy (NCBI): domain Eukaryota; kingdom Metazoa; phylum Arthropoda; class Insecta; order Lepidoptera; family Sphingidae; genus Manduca; species Manduca sexta. Next base: position 14,465,997 of record NC_051134.1, on the reverse strand, counting down.
TAAAATTCGGCGTAATAAGGCATGAAGCTGAAAACTGTGTCCACATCTCGGAGTGTTACATAAAATCATATTCAAGATCATAAGTGTAAAAATGATTGAAATTTTACAAAACTGCAACTGTTGTAATTCGTATAAAAAATAACAAGACTTTTGCAATATGTCTTCATATAACCAATTATCGTTTGTATTTCTAACAAGATTTATCTATACTTTCGACTCTTAATAAATTGTTGCAAACATTATTTAACACTCGTAAAATAACAGTTTATCCAGATTATAAAGTCATTTTTCGTCGATTATAATTAAAATTAATCAACAAGAGTTTTCATAAATATAAAACATAATTAGTATTATGGATTCCCTGCGAAACACGTTTGGAGACACATTATGAATAAACCAAAGACCACACGATGGGAATAACAACACAGGCAAATACGTATTACATTATCCGCAACGAAAGTTTTAATATTCTTAATAATATTCATATTCGCAATCCTAAACCCGTATTGCCACGACAAACTAACCGCTTGGCATATTAAAGAGTAAGAAAAAAACTCATAAGAACCACCACGAATACAGATCATGGTGTGATATCCGCAGCTCGTTGCATAATGTATGAGATAAGAAAAATTTAAAGCTTCGGATTGAAGACAAGAGGATTGTCGTACACGACTCAACCAGATTCATGAGAATCCCTATTCCCGTCTACTAAACATCACACCAAAAGCAAAAGCTGGACTCTACGATCGAACCTAACGTTCGTGAAACTAACGGTTATCTTCTCTAAGAAGATCTAAGGGCTCTCTAATCTACATATGAGTGCGGATCGGCTGGAGATCTCACCAAACCGGTTGGCCCTTCATGCCGGCGGCGGTCCGTTCGAGCGACAGCAGTGCACGCAAGTGCATCTCTCCTGTTCAGCTACGCGCACCAACAAACGCATACCATTTGTTGCTGCAGCTAATTTCACCGGTCATCTTCAACAAACACCACAGCACATGTTCCAAACAGATTACAATTCACAAGAATGTTCGTTTATACACGGACACCGCGAACACGTCTCACCCGCGCCGTGGTCTGCGAGCGACTAACCACATAGGAGCCGAGTACACGGGCGGGCACAACCATCTCACCACAGAAAAATAAAACGGGATCGCGCGCACTACCAGTATGGCTTATATAAATATGCCGCATTGTAATGTGGACTTTAAATGGAAGGTTTAAAGTTCACGATGAGATGAACGCGGTGTGTTGTTTACGTCGATAAAACACGTGCGCGGTTTGGTGAGTGTAGCCAAAGCCCGCTAGTTGCAGTGGAAAGAGTAGGTGCATTTCCCCACGTTAGATGCTGCAGGCTGAGAACCATAATGCGGTCAGTGTCGCCGGTTCCATGATTTAATGATGTGACACGGTGGTGAGACGGCCGTCGGACCTTTATCGATTCGAGACGATAAGTTGAGATGTGAGCGAAATTCTCGAGGGCTATTTTACAGTCCTACTCGTTTCGGCAAACAGCTGATGGCCGAAAATCTAATATCTTTTATGAGTCTCGCCTTTATTTTAGTATGATGGAGGCCATAATGTAGCTTTCTATTTTCCGTTTGTGCTGACAAGTAAGATCATTTGACGGTGGTGACAAATATACATCAACATTTTGAAAATATTATATATCGACAGTATTAAGAATACCTAACTATCGTTGGAATATTAATAAAGGACGATGTTATTAACTCAATTGATAATGGATTGCTATAGATAACATCATGGTTTTGTGGTAAAAGTGGAAACTCATAAAGAATGCATACATTACGGTATCGTATACATAGGAATAGACTATAATTGCGAATAGATATCGTCAATAACTGCTTGAAATCATTTAAATCGGATATTAAAATACCATTTTAAAATATAGGTAAAAATGTTTATTATCACACGATTTAATAAAAGAAGTTGTATTAGTAGCGATATTTTGAAATTCCCAAAAGTATATCACAAAAGATCGTGGTCTTAACTGTAGTGTGTTTACTTAGTATATAAGCCATATAATGTATAGTATTAAGTTAGTATTATGGGGGCAGTCAAATAAAGAGTCTACAACCAACAACACGTCTCAACATATATTCGTTTTCCATTACAATACGATCAACCAAGGATTCGACATCCCGTGGACTTGCTATGATTATAATGTATTGAACTATTGAATAAGCCAAGCTAAAGCTGTCATTTAAGAGCTTCTCAGGTAGGTCACCGGTGTTACATAAACAAAAAGCCGGCAGTCAAAATCTGCCACACATTGTATGTTAAAATGAGAATTAAGTTTATGTTAATACTGCCTTTTGCTCGCGGCTTCGCCCGCGTGAAGGAGTTTTCGGGATAAAAGTCCACTGTATGATAAAAGTCTTGCTACATATTTTCCCGGTACTGATAGGTTCAAACTAATTTTATCCCCATGGGGGTTGAATTTATCAAAATCCTATTTAAACGAACGTCTTCATCATAGTAGCGCCAATATTTAATTTCAGTTCAATTAGTCGAAAATCTAAGATATATACAAACTTTCATCCCTATTTTATCATCCTTAGGGGTGGAATTTATCAAAATACTTTCTTAGCGGATGCCTACGTCATAGCAGCTTTATACATGCAATGTCTCAGCTCGATCGGTTTAAAATTGACATAGTTTCATACGAACTTTCATACCTTATTTTATCGGGGTAGAATTTATCAAAATCCTTT